>NW_010406683.1:34919-48069 GCF_000710305.1 Buceros rhinoceros silvestris | reverse complement strand
AACCATGAGAAGGGTCCACCAGATTCAAGCACACAAGTCCAGTTCTGTGGCTTCCCTCCAGGCTTGGTGTTCCCAGCCTGCAAGAGCACTCTGCTGTGTAGGTGTTCAGAGAGAGCTTTGGATCCTGCCAGCAGAGACACGCCTGGAGCCTCCCATAGAAAGCACCCAAGTTCACAAACAGCTATCCTGGAGAACATATATTCCATTCCCTCTACAGGTTTCTCAACATTTCTCCATTTCCTATTGTTCCTAGACAAATAACTCCTGGATTATAACCCTGCTTAGTGGAGTCCTTCTCCCTAGAGCTAGGAATATGCTGATTCTGTGAATAATGGAAGGACCTTGGCAATACCTTCCACCGGATAACATCCATTTCCTCCCTCTAAACAGCTCATTTTCCATCATAAAATATCCTTAGAAGGGAATTTTTCACTCAGATAGTTGTGCTGCCTCCAAGATCAACCTGTCAGACAAGCCTACAGGTTTATTCCTTTGTCCTCAAAATAATTTTAGCCTCATATAAACCAAAGGTGCAACTAAAAAGTCAATACCCACAACATCATTGAAACCTTTGCAAAGGATTTAACTTCAAGACAATAAACTAATGTAGTCAGTGGGCTAACACAAGATAGGTTGGCTTTCATTATCTAGCTTCCGGCAGTGACTCTGCCAAGTTTATTGGGACTGTTTGCATTGTAGATGGCCTCTTAATTATGTCTCCAAAAATCTAGCAGTGTATCTTGGTCCACACCCTTTTTTTACAGCAAACAGCTAGGCTTTTAAGTCCTCTAAGTGACTGTTCTGTGCTAATTAGGCCTGTTTTGCACAAGACTCTGGGCTGCAAGCAGCCCAATGTCAACTCATTCCTCTCAAGAGCTCATCCCCAGGTCCTAGGATAATCATCAAGCAACTCTTCCGCACACCTAGTTCCCTCAGCCTTTTTTCCCATGGATCATTTCAGAGCCATGAGGAGCATAGGAGCAGAGCCCACCATATCTGGTGGTCTGAGAGGTATGTCAGAGAAGAAAGCAGTTTGCTGTAATTCTTTGCATGATGGAAGATTGTGCTGCAGAGTGAAGAGTTGGTGTTCAAAGGGGCTGAAGAAGGTGGGCTACTCCCAGCATGAACATCAGCATCATACCATCTTCCCCACATAAGACAAGACGGGACATTGCAGCTGGCAAATCCGATGTGCCAATAAAATACAAAGAGTACTTACCATGGCCTCAGAGATCATAAGGATCCCTAAACTACAATTTAGGCATCGTTAACGTATGCTTTAATAATACCGAATCCATACATTGCTTAAATGTTAGTCAAAACCTTTATGGATCTACAACGTTTCTTGAAACTACTGCTCCTCTACTAAGGCCTAGTTTCCAAGCTTCCCACCAAACATTGTCATGTTACCAGAGAAAGAAAACCCTTAACACTACAATTTCTAAGCAATAATGATGGTTGTGGAGTAAGATAATCAAGATAGTCCGATTGCTTGTATTTCTGATTCCTTCATGCCAAAACTTCTGTATGACTCTACTCAGATTATTAATGCTGTACCAGGCAAGCTGAAGACAGAGCTGCATCAGGACTTCAAAACCCCTCAACAGCCAAGGGTGGAAGAAAATTGGAAAAAGAGGGAGAGCAGGGACAAATTGTAATGTCATATTAGTACCCCAAGCAGAAGGGTATATAAGTAGGTCAACCCCATTCTACCAGTCTGATATTGACCCTAGTAAAATAACAAAGTGATTGACAAAAGGATTTAGAACAACATAGAATTATAAGTAGTTAATGATAATCAACATGGATTTATGGAAAATAAATCCTTTCAAATTAAATTGATGTCCTAACATGACATAGTTTTCCATAGTGGTAATAGGGGTGGTAGAACTGCTTAACTATATATAAAATAGTTTGATGGGCACTAACATTAGGACTAGGAAGACAGAGGATGAAGAAATCAATAAAATGCATGATAAGTTTCATCAAAACCACTATTGTCAAAATGTCAATGGCAATAATCATCAGGCAATGGTCTTAAGGGATGCTCCATAGGCAGAGAATCCCCTCAGGCATCCATGACTCTGACAGATCATGGATCATGATTTGATAGCAGACTTGCAGTGCTGCACTTTGGACAAAATACAAGCACAGTCTTTGGATGTTTGAACAGACCTGTAGTAAATTCATGGTGGGAATCATATGGCCACTGCTGGTGCAGCATACCCAGCTCTAACGTCAAGGGAAACAGCGGAAATCAGAAAGGAACTTGAAGAATGACTAAAGAGTTTTAAAGATGTGCCTTGTGAAGATTCCAGCCAATCATTTCAATTTGTTCCTTGAGGAAGATTAAGCCAGAGAACCACAGCACTTTACCAGGGAACAGAAATTCATCCAGAATTTATCAGAAAATATGAGGACAATGTTCAAAGGCTGAAGGCAGATGTTAGGCAACTGGTGCAGCATCTTCAGCAAGGTTGGTTACTTCAGACTCCCTTTACAGCCTTTTCATGTTGATATTGTCTATTGTGAAGCAGTGACCATTTCCCCCTACCCAGGGAAGCAGGAGCAACAGAGGAAACATATCAAACAAGACCACTTAAATTGTTTTGCAAGCACTGTCAGTTTAGGCTCAGTAACTAGACATAAAGACTTGCCACCATTTCTTGTTGGTTTGCCCATGCTCCTGGTAAAAACTGAGTTTTTTAAAGAAGATACCTACGAAGGCCAGCCTAGCATCTCTAATAACAACATTCACACCAGTTGCTTGTTTTTCTGAAGGAAGCAGAGACTGAATGAGGAGTTAGCTAGGCCAGTAACATCTTGTGTTGCAACTTTGTGGGAGGGAACGCTTGTTCTCACTATTGTAAATGAGGGAGAACAATTCTCTCATCTCTGGCTGGGGTGGAGCTGCCACAGAATTGCACATCTTTGCTTTCTGAGAGCTGGCCAAGGGGTATTACAGATCCATGTGTGACCAAGAAGCAAACAATCAGCTTAACCTGCCCATGCTAGCTTGGGTCTAGGACTGTCACTGTCCTGGCAGCCCTAGGAACAAAGTTAATAAAGCGATGGGAAAAGAAGCAGAAAGTGACATGGCTATTTTCAAACTACCAAGTGAAATCTGTTCTTCGATACAGCGCATAGCTCCGATTTGCTGGGTTGCTGTTATACCAAATAAGAACAGCTGCCTAACAAAAATCCAATCCACTGACAAATGGTCCAGCCACCACAGGGAGAGAGGATAGTGTTACTAAGAAAAGTTGCTCAGAACAGACAATGTCTGGTCACTTCTGCAGTACCAGGTGACAGGAAAAAAAAAAAAAAAAGTAGTTTATTGCAAGCTGAGGAGTTTTGCAGGCACCTTTTTCCCCTGTGCTTGCCCTGAGCCAAAAACTCCAAGTTAGCTCAAACACCTGTTGCATTTATCAGCTCAGTTCCTCAGAAATATCAGGGAACGGCCAAAGGGCTCCTTCCATTCTCCTGTCCAAGGCTCTTTTACACAGATCTTCTCTCTACTTGCGTGCATGAAGGTGAAAGAAAAGCTCTAACCTAAGTAAGTGGTCACTGTAGGAACAACATGTATTTTCACATGTATTTTCATCTGAAGAACTCAAAACATTTAGAAATCGTTATTAACTAGGCTCATAAAATCTCCTGTGAAATACATAGGCAGCCCCATGGCTTTGTGGACGTGGTGTGGAAGCTCAGGAGTAATTTTTCTTTTTTTTTTCTTTTCTTCAGCTTTTACCAGCCCATTTCAGTTGAAAGTGAGACGGGTGGAAGCTAAACAAATGCTGAAGCTGAGACCTTAAAACTGGAACACATTCGTGGATTTAGCAGCTTAAATTTTCCAACAAATGCAGTTTTATAGCATGAAGTCTCTGAAGCTGAACATCTCAGACCTAAAGACATTGGACTTAACCTATGCTTAAAGGTCCCTCAGCACCTGATAGACTCCACAGCTGCTGAGTTTTATTACTAGAACCAGACAGTTCAAACTGAGGACATCAGCCAGTTTAATAAAAGCACAGCGAAATATCTCAGCAGTGACCTATTCCAAGTATCATGTGTTATGAGCATGCTCATGGCTTATCACAAAGTCATGTTTGAACAGGTTGGAAACAGCAGCTTGCTACACCTGGTTATGGAGTGCTTGGTCATTGCAAGGAGAAGCTGAACTCTCTGAAAGTGAAATCGACTGCACACCAACCACAAGCTCCAAAAAAGTAACAACACTGCACAGTCTAAAGAGGGGATGGAGAAGGAATATAAGGAGGAAAAAGCCTCAGCCTTCTCCTCTAAACAGACTTCTGTCTCCAAAAGAATTACGAGGAGCTGGGAGTAAATTTAAGCATCAGGGTGTGTAGGGTTAGTCTTATTTTGCTCAGATCCATCCATGTCTAAAAGTAAAGGGCCTCCTAGAAATCCTTCGATCCTGCAAAGTGTGCATGTGTAGGTTTCTACTAGTTTCTCTAGAGGGTTAAACTGTGGATCAGAGCCACCAGAGGGTGGGACAGTGGGTAGAGAGAACACGTCAATTGCCATGAATTGTCTCTAACAAATGGGAATGTGGTGGCTAGCACCATGAATGGAACTCAACTTCTCAGACCAGTATTGGAAGAATAAGCATTGGGAAGTTTCCATGCCAGGAGTAAATTCAGACCCCAAGTCGGGTAGGGTTGACTGCATTCACTGGAAAATTTAAGTTTCTAAATCCATAACTGTGTCCACTTTTAAGGATTCAACTTCAGCATTTGCTTAGCTTCCAGTCAGCTCGTTCCCAACTGAATTGGGCTAGTGAGAGGATAAAAAGAAGAAATTATTCCAAAGCTTCTAGATCATAATCACTGTTTGGAGTTCTCTTAATCAAATGGACCTGGCTTTGCAGAGGAAAAAAATGTGGCATGGGCGATGCAATATTTATAGCACAGTTCTTGGGGGCTTTCACAACCCTGAAGGCTTCCTTGTTTGGCCAGTGCTCTCTGTCACCGGTGCTCATGAGCACAGTCACTGGCATAGGTCTCAACACTTGCCTTTTAGGCTGGATAGTAACGCCTGGGTTTCCCTGCGCCTTACTTTGGAGGAAGTGCTGACCTAGCATAGCTCCATCTCTTAGCCGCAGCTGCTCTTCTCTAACCCCATAATTCCAAAGACATCCTTTCTGGCAAGTTATTTTTTGGCTGAATCAGCTCCCTGAGCTGGTTCCCTGACGAGCTGCCCTGCATGGTCAGCAAAAGGGCCAGGACAAGTAGCTGGAGTCTGTTACTCTCTGCAGTCACTAACGTGTGGAGCCACAGACAGTGTTGGGTTTGGCTGGAGCTGAAAGGTGTGTCTCAGCTGCTTGTTTTTGCAGGTGAGTGCCAGTTTGCACAGACCACTAATAGCCCCATCCCAAAACTCAGTACTTGATTACGTGAATCCAATTTCCAGTTTCCCTAAAGATGTGCAGAAAAACAGCCCCACGCAGCCTTGACAACCGGACTTTGAGGTGTGCATGCACTCACCATTTTCTTGAGACTGTCTACCTAGTCACCACAAATTCATCTGCTTCCCTCTGATCCTGTGAGCAAATAGGTGATAGATTAGAAGATGATATAGCAAGCAAAGACGTATTTAGCAAAATCTGAGAACAGATTTGATGTCTTGGAAACAAAACCCAAGATATATCCCAGCTTGTAGCCCTAGGGATTCAGGCAAAATTTTGTCTTCCAAAGACTGCTTTCAGTTCTGAATAATCGCCATTGCCATCTGCCTCGTTTTGATTCCACTTGCACTGAGAATGGCTCTACCTGGTGTCAGACTCTCCCAGTGACTGACAATGTGTTCACTTTCATGGTTCATGCTTGATCAGCCACACAAACACCATTAATGACTCCTCCAGGAGCTGGGAGTCCACAGTTCCTGGTGGTAAAACACTCTCCATACGTAGTCTAGATTATTCGTTTTCTACTGGATTGTTAATACACTCCATAGCATTACACAGGTGTTCACTCAGCTATGAATATCTCCATTAGCTCATTGTTTTGGGTTACTTTATCAGCTTTGGCATAAAGAGCATACGCTGCCACATAGGACATGCTGGCTGAGAAGCTGCTTTGTCTGGATGTGTGACTGAGATCATGCTCCCGCAGCAATCTTTGCTGGCTCTCTGTGCCACAGTAACTCCCAGGCCAGGTACATCTCGCCACTGGTCTGAATATCTTCCCTAGCTCTGCACTGACCAGCAACTGAGTCTGTTCTTCCCCATTTCTTTCTCCACCTGGCCTGTGCCTCTCCTCCCCAATACCATTTAATTTACCTCTATTCCTTTCTGCAACTCACGTCCTCTTGGTTTTCTTTCCCCTTAGCTTCTCTCTTGCTAAACACATCAAAACAAATACGAAAAACCTGGATCATAACACTGGTTGTCAGCATGCTACTCAACCCATTTCTTTGTTTTCCCTTTTCTCATTCTGCTTCCCTATTCACAACAAAGACCATAAAGGCTGCAAATCAGAGATTATTTCCTGGAGCAGATTTTTCCAACAGCCAGCCCAGTGGGGCCCTATTCTGCCATAGACAATGATGATAAGCTGTAGGATAAAGTTCTTCAAAGAGGGGAGGACCATAGGAACACGATAAAAAACAGCTATTCAGAAGCCTAGCACCCCTTGATTTCCATCATCTGTCAAGGACTGTTCATATCTGTGCTCAACTTTATTGGATTTCTTTTGGATTGTGTCATACTAACAGCAAGTCCTTTAGAAAAAACCCAGAAAATCAATGCCATTGTGTACCCTGCAAAGACCACCCCCTTCATGCCACCATCAGCAGGGAGGGCTCAGGGTTCTTGGTGGTCAGCTTCCAAGTGCTTGCATTGCAGGAGTGACTTACCTTCAGAGCTGGGGAGAGCCAAGGTTTTGGCAGTGGGCTAGGTGGTCCTTTGTTTGCTAGGGTTCATGCTCTCCCCTCATGTTGTGAGTAGGAATCACATTCCAGCAATTAGCATGGCAGCACCAGGACTGCAGAGCAAGCAGGGCTAGCCTGACTGAGACCCCGTGCCAGCAGATATGCCAGCTGGATTTCATCTCCTTGGCTGCCAGAAACAGTTTTGTATCATCACTCAGTTAACAAACGTGCAAAAAACAACTGTAATGTTGGTGTGCAATTGCTTCTTAAATTAGGGAATTATGAGGCCTTCCTCAGTCAAATTACGAGGATGCACAAAACCACAGTGAATAAGGGAGCTTTCACAGACAGCTGGGTTGTGGGTTCCCTTTACATCGCCAAAGGTGCAAGAAGTCATAACTTCTGCTTGATAGAAGTTACGTCTTCTCCAAAGTGCCACAGTAAATGAGTGTGTATCTGCAATAGCCTCAGAGTACCCGCACAGCTTCTGGAGTGGGTGGCAGAGAGCTTCCCAAAGTTCTCATAATGACCTTAACGTTGCTAATGACTAATGCAGTCAAAACAAGGTTCAGGACAAACCAGCAGACTTTGAGGAGAGACGCAGCAGCCTTCAGAACTAGTCATACAAAACCATTGCTTACTACAAGATTTTAACTGTCTGTTGGAAGCTTTTTCAGAAACAGGAATATTTTAATCGTGTTTGGAGAAGTGCTTCACACCTTGATAACGCTACTAATAAAGGTGAGCAAAAGAGACACTGCTAAATAGTAACAGCTGCCAACATAAACAGGAAGGTCTCTGGATGTTCAGTCTGTGACATCGCACCTATGATTTGGGTATCACTAAGCCATTGCCAAACTTGTTACCAAGGAGAAGGTGGGTGAGAAAAGACAGGGAAGAGGGAATGGATCTGCTTGACAATAAAGCCTAAACAGTGCTTTACAGAACATGTGGTTCTCTATTATCCAACCTGAAATACATTAAAAAGTCCAGGTTTCAGTCAGTTGAGGTGCCAAATATTAAGTTAATTTAAACAACTTACAGGTTGCATTTATAGAGGTTTAGATACCTCCATTTTCCTTTAATATTGGAAATTCAGAGAAAATAACCACTCACTCTTGAACAGGAACACACTGAGGTGACAGCTTTCTTAAAAATTCTTTTTGAATGTTTTGAGAAGATTCAGCATTGATCAGACTTCACATTTCAAAGCTTTTCAGAGGAATCAGCTTTGGACCCAGATCTGAGGAAAGCAAGCTGCGTTTGCAATGCATATGGTAGTCCATTTGCATTACATTTTCAACTCTTGAGTGAAGTTTGTGATTTCCTGCATGTTGACTGGTGAGCTACAGCATAAATTTACTCTCACCCAGTATTCATAGCTGCTGGCATTCAAGATTCAGTCGCGATGTCTCTTCACGTAAGTCCTATAATGGGCTGTCTCAGCTACCAGCAGAATAACAAGTCTTACCTTTCCTTATTCTTCAGGTCAGCATTTCTTAATCAGCTACAGTGAGTTACCAAGCCTGGTGTCATTCTGTTAACATACAAAGGAAAGGGCTCCAGCTATGGATTCAACAAGAAAATGCTGTTCTGTCCCCCACTAGAACTCCATTCTATATCATTACGATATTTAGAAAGAGAGGAAATTGCATATCTCACATGCATTTCTCTTCCATCTGACCTCAGCTGTCAGCACTGTAGAAGCAGCTACCACTGACACACCATTACTTCTAGACCAGTTCTGCTAGGCTCACTGTCCAGTATCACTCTTGACTACATTTCAAAGGCTTTCACATGCCCACATGAATGACTTTAACCCCTTACCTGCCAAGAGAAGCAAAAATAAGGCAGTGCTTTAGTCATGGGTGTGGAAGGGAAGCTGGGATTTTTAACACAAAAAAAAAAAAAAGGTTATAAAACACATTATCCTTGCCCCGAAAACAGCATCCATAGAGCTGCCTAGGAAGAGCTGTTTGGGAAGAACAGAGATTTTGGTTCTTCCTGCTCTGTCTTCCTTGTGCTCTTTTTTCTGCCCTAAAAGCTCACAAATCTAACCATGTATTTTGCATTTGTTACTTTGTAGCTTATTACAGTGAGAACATAATATCAGTTGATGCTTCCCAATGAAAGGTATCAAGTTAAGACTCCCATCACAGAGACAGCCAGTCCATGACCACTGACAGAACTGGAAAAGGACACATGGATGTTTGAAACCTCCACACAGAAGGGTGTTGGGCAAATGTTGCCGGCTGTACCTATCGCCAGCACAACTAAGAAGCTGAAGACAGCCTTGTGAGGTCAGATTAAAAGTCCACTTACACCAGTGTCCGGTCCCTGATAGCAGCCAGCAGCGGATGCGTAGGAGAAAAGAGCATAAAGAACAGGCCACAGACAGAGTAATCCCTTCCCTGGTGCATGCTCCAAGCTTCCAGCAACTGGCCATTTAGAGACTTCCTGAGCTAGAGGCCACATCCGGACCATTGTATTTAAGAGCCACTGATAGACCTATCATCTACTAATTTGTATAATCCTTTTTTTAATCCATTTATACTTTTGGCCTCCACAACATCCCATGGCAATGAGTTCTGAATTTTAATGATGTACTGTGGAAAAAGTACTTCCTCTTGTTTGTTTTAAACCTGCTGCCTAATCATTTCATTGGGCGTCCCCAACGGTGTCACAAGAAATACTGATTAATCATTTCCTATTCACCTTCTTCACAGCATCCACAATTTTGCAAACCGCTATCACCTCACTCATCTCTTTCCACCCTCACTCAGCCCTTCTATTTAGTCTCTGCTCCCAGCTCTTTGTGGCCCTGCAACAGCCTCTTTGAAAACAAAACATCATGCAGTATTTATGATATAGGTGCATCTTGCATGTAAGCATTAGCACAACGGAGGATTTCCATTCTCTTCTCCTGCTCTTATTTATACTGTGTCTTTTTGTTCACAGCTAATAGTGAGCTGAGACTCCAAAGCCCGAAGATCTTTCTCATGGTGGTAACACTTCTTTCAGGGTTTGTTATGCATCCATGTGCATTAGACTCACTTTTCCCTTCTTCCCCTGTTTTAGATTTAGTGACACTTAATCACATCTGCTGTTCTGTCAGGCAGTCACAAAATATCCTGAGACCCCTCCACAGCTCTTGGCACAGCCTGACATTTCACTATGCTGCATAATGATACACTTAACAGTTCAGGTCATCGACCAGTTCTGCTGATCATTGTCCAAACTCATTGAACAGCACAGATCCTTGAGGGAGGGCAGTGGCAGCTTAGAAAAGACAAGTGCTACTCGCACTCAGATGGCCAACTCTTTACAGCAGTGTAGGCACTCAGAGAGCCTCTATTACACCACGGTTGATTCTGGAACTTCAGTGAAGAAAATTTCTGAGGCCACTGAAAATCCAGACAGGTTACATGGATTGCATGGGTCCCCATGCTTGCTGACTTAGCCACATTTGTGAAGCAGGGACATGGCTACTGTTTCCCGTTCCTGTCACTCCACGCTGTTACCTAGTCTGTGTTACATGTTCTGTGAAGTTATCCCATGTAGAAGTCAAGCCCAGCTCCCACAATCATACTAGGACCCTTGCAAAGACCAGCATCACCATTACATTGTTCTACTTCATTTATCTAGCACTCAGTGCTATTTAAGCAACAGGTCTCCCAGCAGTTACCTTGGAGTCCATCACCTTCAATATAATTATATTGAATTAATTGAATATTATTGTTTAGTGCTATTTTTGAAGTGAATACTGGCCCCATCCATCTGGCATGCTTCTCAGTCACTAGCAGGCTCTTGGCTTGCTGTACCTGCCACACCAGGACCACTGAGATTAAGAAAACCAGCAGCTCGAGGAGTCTGTAGGCAGGAGGGCTGCACTTCTTAGTTAACACTGAAAATAAACTTCCAAATGCATGGGCTTTCACCAGCAGGGTTTTTTGCAGCAGAATGAGACATCTGGGCTGCAGAAACCCTGCTCAGAAACCCCTCCCGAGAAAGCCTTGCCTTGTAGATCAACAAGGCTCACTGCAAGGGTAAAGGACACTGAGGCACGGTGGGAAAGGGCCAGTAGTGGAGCAGCTGCATGTTCCTAAAACAAAGCTCTCGACCAGGACTTCCCCTTCCACGCCCAGGCTATTTTCAGTTTAGAAGTCCCCCAGCAGTAAAGCTACAGGCAGACAAATCTTCCCACCTCGAAGGGTTCCTGGAATCATCCATGGTGTGAGTTTTTGGGGCTCATTTGGGTGCTAATTTGAGAGGTCTGTTGTATGGGCTGAGGGATGAGAAGGCAAAGAACTTTCTTAGCACAGTTGGGGCTGAAAGAAGGACACAAGGTCTTGCCTAGCCCAACTCCTCTCAGCAGGGTGGAAAGATTAAAGTAAAAACAAAACAAAACAAAAGAAACCAAACAGTAGCACTCCTCTCAAGTACTGTTAATTGATGGGGTGAAGGGGGAAGAAAGGGAGGAGCAGGAAATGGTAACTTACGTGGACTCCTAAAATTAGACTCCAGCTCTCACAGGGTTTCACAGCACGTCACTTGATTTCACCTGTTCAAAAAGTCCCAAGCAACAAATCCACCCAGGATGTTGTGCCATCTGTGGCTGCTACTGGACGCAATTTCAAAATCCAACAAGAAGAAAGTCCTTTTCTTGCTACATTGAGCCCTTACCCCAGAGAAATCCAGCCTCCTTTGCCCTTTGAAGCAATCACTTGCACCACTTCATCATCCCTGAAACAGCTCATTATACCTGCAGAATTTCTCTTCCCCCCTCCCTCCCAATGCAGATGCACATAATTCTATAATGTGTTTTTCCATGAACTCCTGACTTCAGCAAAATTGAAGTTGATTGAATATTTCAGAAACAATTTAGACAGTCCTGCCAAACGCCACAGTTCCCTGTAAACCCAAAGCCCTGGTGTAAGCTCCGGGCAGTTGCCTGTTCAGGTAGTATCATTACAGGGTACTTAGAAGGAAATGCAACCACTTGGAAAGGCCTCTTCATTTAAGGATGGCATTAGAAGCTATAGATGAGCATACAGTAAGGACATAAGACGTTGAGTTAACAAGTTCCTTGTCACAATCTTCACCTCACAGCCCCATTATACCCATCAGAAGCTTCCTGCAGTGCTCCTCCAGTAGTACTGCATGAAGTCCTCATCCCTTTTTCTACCATCAGAGGGATAAACACCCACGCAAGAAGTTTTCTTGCAAAAAAATACCTGCAAAATTTCTGAATGCCCCAGGGTCTAACAGCAAGTAGAAAAACGTAAAATAAGATGGGGGGCTGTCCCTGCCTTCTCATTTTAGCTATCATTTTGGCATATGCCAGAGCATTACCCCAGGCAAAACATCACCAGGTAATGAACAGAGATTTGCATGCAATTCCAGCAATGGGGCATGACCACAGGCACTGCAGAGTGAAAGCTTTTCCTTCTCAGGGTCTTCACAAAACCCATCTTGGCACACCAGCTGCACAATAAATGGCTGCAACATCTAATGGTATTTGTACTTTTAACTGGATTATCACTTAACATGACATAATAGCTGATGTTTCTGCACAAAAACATGTTTATTACATTGACGCGTAACTGACTCGGAGCACAAGGATGCTTTGAGGTTTCCGTGCTTGATCAGCAGATTAAAATCCCCTGTTGAGAGATTGGCATAAATTGCTATCCAGTCCTTTCCCAAGAGACAACCTTTGACTATCTCTCCCAACAGCAGTAACTAGTCAGATACCAATTAGATGTGAATCCTTTCCAACAACGGCTTCACGAACACCCAAAGAGAGTATCTTTGGATCTTACAACCCTCTCATTCCAGAAGTCAGGCTTTTCAAACCGTCAGTGAAGATGCCTTCAGCTTCCCCTAACGTGCAAAAACCCTTCCAAAACATGCACTGAAGAAGACAAAGCTAAAATAAAGATGGAACTGCAAAATAAAAGGGCAAATGATTTTTTAAATTTCTTTAAATATTTTCTTTTTTATGTGCAATGTGTTCTTTCATGCTCTTTAGGTCTACCTCTGCTCACTGTAAGATCAAAGTGGCATTTTTGCCAGCGATTCATTTAAAGCCTGCTCTCTGCCACCCCTCTCCCTCCCCACCTGCAGGCAAACAAGGATCTGGGCCTCACAAGACTACTGTGGCGTGGGTGTTGTTGGCTGTCTGCTTTGGCAGCCTCTCCTCCTTTCTTCCAGCTCTGTTTTGAAACACAATCTAAATTAAAAAAAAAAAAAATTTCAC
>NW_010406683.1:11994-34843 GCF_000710305.1 Buceros rhinoceros silvestris | reverse complement strand
CCTGCTCTCTCTACTCACATCAGCGCTTCTGTCGCCACAGCATAAAGCATGGCTGTGAAAGGAGCAGCACCATGCAGGTTGGACTATACAGCCAAAGAAAAAGTTCAGCAAAGAAAAAACTCTCAGTCCGAGAAAAGGTACATCCTTCAGGAAGGCAAGAGGGGCAGAAGGCGGCAAGAGGCAAAAACGAGGGAAAAGAGGGCCGAGAGGACTTTGTGTACCATGTCACTTTAACAGGGAGACCAGAGGGAAGAGACGAATGTCTCTCCAGAGCCGGCTCTCTCCCACATTTAATAGCATTAGGTTCTAACACGTAATTTGGACTAAAAGACTAATTCTTCCCTGCAGTTTGATGGATGTTAGCAACCCATTCTTTCTTTCTTCTTTAACAATGTATTACATAACATTCTGATACACTAATTACCATCTCATGTCATAGCAATTTTATTAAGAGCTTATACTTACAAATACCCATTCTGAAAGGATCTCAGGACTTTTTTGTAATTTTCTCTGAACTAGGCTTGTTGAAGCACTGGCAACATGGTCTGATGCCGCCTAACGCAGATTCCAGTAACAAAGCATCTCTACTCGAAGATGTCTCACAAGCCCTAGGAGTCAGGCATGGATTCTTCTTGCGTTTAGTCTCAAAGACTTGTAAACAAGTTACTTTTAGCACACAATGTTGTGATAAAACACTGGTAACACAGCCCTGTTAGGTTCCTGTACCTGCTACAGTTCCAATTCAAGAAGCAATGCCGAGAGAGAAACTCCTTTATACCAAGTAATGGAAAATTTGTTAACTATTCTGCAGTTAGTGTTTGCTCATTCATATGGTATCACCTTGCCAGGCAAGACTTGGTACCATGAGGTATTTTTCCATATAAAATCGCTAATGCCATCAGGATTGTCCAAATGGGATCATCATCATTAAAAAGATTACGCGGTAAGGAAAGTGATTACGATAACGTCTGAGTAGAAGGATTACTAATCACAAGTAGAATCCTGGTACAAATCTCATTCTCCATATACAAGAAAGGACACAAAACCTTTTAAACATAATTTATATACATTTATGGCTTTATACAACAAACTGTCAGGGATTGTTCTCGTGTGTCTGCAGAAGTACATCAGGCACTTTTTCTGAAAATATCCGCATATGAATTTTAAATCTGCAATGTGACTAAGTCAGAGCAGTGAAGCGTTGAAGAGCTGTCACACCACTCGCAAGTAGAACTAGCAGTATGTACAGGCCAATCTCTCACGATATTGCTGGTTTGTGGAAAATCCTCAAAAAGGAGGCCAGTTTTAATGCCAAGTAATTTGTTTTTTGCTTGGATGAACCATGCTGCATTTTACATTATGATTACCAAAGTAGTAATAATAATAATAATGAGAATACCTTATTTAAAATCAGTCATAAATTAAGGATCCTAGCAATTTCATAATGAAAATAGGAATTTCAAATTAGTAAAAAAATAAAAAAGTACTAACATACATCCAGTGGTTTAACAAGTGCAAATTTTATACTGTTTTATAATTGGTCCAATTTTAACTTCTCTTCTTAGGGATGCTCTGTTGACTTAAGCCAATAATAAGCAATATGACTTTTGCTTATAACTGAAGGCAAATTGTCAGTTTATCAAAGCAGAGCTTTCCAGATAATGTATCTACTACCTAAACATATATCATACAGCTATATTATGGAAACAATACATCTCTATATTTAAAATATCTGAACAGCTCTATAATACAATAAACTTTTAATAACAGTACAAACCAGAGAAAAGTCAAAAACAAGGCTGCATAGGTAAGATCATCTGCACAATTCACAAAGCAATCATTTACAACAATTCTGACAAACTAAGTTACTCCAGAAACTTGGTACTTTTATTGAAAAAAGATTTATTACTAGAGGTCACATAATGTTTGTTTTCAAGGCAGACAACATGCCCCTTCACCAGACTTCACAGTATTCCAGAATTATAATTGCAAAAAATATTAGAGTGGCACCACAAATAAAAAAAAAAAAAGCCCAAACCTCTGCTTATCTACAACTGCTTTCTCACAATAATTAAAAGGGGCTTCCTACAGACTGCTGTAATTAAGGAACGGCTACATTTATGTTATTCATAGTTAAAAAAGGAAATTAAGACAGTATCTGTATACAGGAAGTTATACAGTAGCAGTAAATAATAAACAGGAGGTATATTGTTAAATGTAGCATGTTCAGCTGCAACCCCACAGAGTACAGCATTAAGTACTGCTTGCTTTGCATGCAGAAGTGAATTCTATGACTCTTCCAGCATATGCATATCAGTGCCCATGTGGGAGCAAACATTTTTTTGCACATGCAGCAGTGTCCCGGTTTGGGCAGAAAGAAGTATCTTCAGAAACCCATATGTGAGTCCTCCGCTTGCTCCACTGCCGGGATTTACCATCACATTTCAGAGACTATGAATTTGGTGGTGAAGATGCTACTAGAGATGTTTGCCTGTAAAAGCAGACGGCTTCATCACTAAGAACATTTCATTTTGCTCAACAGAAGTTTGAAGACCAGTATCATGCTGGGGGAGATGCTGTACCACAGGCCAGCTTAACATCAGCCTCCGGAACAGCTGACAACCGTAACAGGATATCTAAAAAACTAGGACCAGCTGTATTTAGTAGTGATTTAAACCAAACAGGGAGCTAAATGCTAGCACATCAATGAATATATTGCAGAGCCTTAGGAAAGTCATAACGGGATCATTAAACACACAGCTTATTACTAAACTTCCTTTTCTTGGCACATCCCATTTCTTTCTCCAGCATACACCATCACCACGGGGAAGATCAGTTTCAGTTAGAATATTTTCCTGTTGTGAGCTACATAGACAAAAGAAAAACCAGTTGAAAAATACTTAGTTCTCCCCTTCTTCACCACAGCCAGTCCTAGCACAAAAGCTGCTCATCCTGTCAGTGAATAAAAAAAAGCTCCAAAGATTTCTGTAACACAAACAATGCGTAGCAACCAGTAAAAAGACAGGTGAGGCCTGTTATCCACACATACATGGGAACTGCACCGTGCAACTACAAAACATCAGAAATCACTTATCCAAGACCCAGTCCTGAAAATGCTCAGGTAGCTGGTAGCGTGCCTGCTCCAACAAGAGCAAGTCTTTCCACGGGAACAAGGCCTCTGTCATTAGTGCTGCCCTCAAGCTCATGTATTTGTACAACTTTGCCACTTACATTATCTTTCTCATTTCAAAAAAAAAAAAACAAAACAAAACGAAAAAAAAGTTCTGTCCTGCAATAGGGCATTACACAAGTTTTAGCCTCTCGCTCAAAAGTAGCACTTTTCCCTCTTCAAATGTACTGCCTTACAACAGGAACACTGACAAACCCTCAAACTGGTGCTAATTAATACAAATGACAATTTTTCCATTAATTTTACTAAAATTATTAATTTTCTCCATAAGGTCCTGCTCTTAAATGAACAAACATTATGAGACCTCCATGAAATAAATATAAACGTGAAGCATTGTACAAGCACCTAATGACAAAAACTTAACACTTTGTGGTAGTCAGAGTTAAAATGATAGAGAAGCAGATGACATTTCTAAAAATGCATATATAAAACTGATTAAATATTTCCTAAACATAAAGTTGTCTATATTTATACATCACACAACAAAAAAAGGGACAGAAATGTTTTGTATTCAAGATCCTTATTAAGCTTTTCCTTTATTAGCACTCCCAAGTGCTCAGGAAATTTATAAAAACATTTACTTAATCCAGTTAAAATACTGTACAAAATGAAAATGTTATGAATGCTGCCAGATCTCAGATTATTTTTTTTTTAAGTTGTCTATGTAACAAAAGTAGACTTTAATTATAAGAAAAATAACTTGGAAAGTATTCCAAAAATTATTTTAAGTCCAACAATAAAGTCATTAGTCTGACAATGAAATTCAGATATATTCTTGCATAAATTTACATGAATACAGGTAACTTCTCAAATGGCATTTAACCTACTGTTTGCTGCGAATAGTCAGTGAGTTTATTAGGATCATAGTTAACAGAATTTCTGTTCCCATATGAAATGTGTGGCAATTTAAAGTAATGCAGTTCATACTGCTGCAAGGCAAGTCCACAGTTATGCCAATTCATCGAAACACAGGTAACATCAACAAAGGCTAAACTTACTTAGGGCATGAGATCATCACAGTATTCTTACAAAAGTTTATAAACTTTTCTTGGACCAAAACAGATAGTCTTAAAAAACAATTCTTCTTCTATAGATCACACTGTACAAAACCAAAAGCACATGATGTAAGTAAGAGTCTTTGCTGTGATTATATGGTGTAGTGAATTTGGCACTTCAGAGTAATGAAATTTCCAATGGTACAGTTCTTATCTACAGCAGCACATAACCTGCAAACCTTGGGCAAACATCCTGTACAGGAAAATACTCTGTCGGCTGCCAACTCTGATGAAAAGAAGAAAAAAGAAAAGAAAAAAAAAGACCCCCCCAAAAAAAAGCCAGTGCATGCGCACAGCTTTGTCAAGAAAATTAAAAAGGAAGGTGAAGGACATCTTTGAACTGCTTTTCTCAGTTCCTGCTGTCAGATAAGTCTGAAGAATTTAACCGTAGCCTAGGAAGAAAAAAAAAAAACAACAAGAAGAACAAATTAACATTCACACCAAAAGATTAAATCTATGTAAATATACTCAAACTAGTTTTAATATACCTTAACTGAGGAAAAAAAATTATTCATGAATTGCTAGTTATCAGCAAGTTTTTTGTTTAAAATATTAATGGCAAAACATTTGTGCTCCACGTGAAGTAACAGAAGTTGCTACACTGCAACCCTAACGCACCAGTGCAAAACTGATTTTCAAACTAACAAAGGTCTGGAAAGCGACTGACTGTAATAGAGGCACTTCACATGCCACCACAGACAACCACCCAGATTTTAAGCATTTTGACATCTCTTTTTCCTTTAGCTGTTTTTCAGATTTATCATAAAAAGCACAGCTTACCTCCTCCTACATCCTAGCCTGACACCCAACTGTGTGTGGTTGTCTTTACGCTGTGCTGAAAACTTTGGTTAGGTAATACACTGTCAAAATTAAAATCTAACGTTTCTCCATCCATAAGGTCATTACGGATAATTGACTCCATGTCACAGTCCAACCGTTCAATTAACATGTCATCTAAGTCACTGGGAAGCTTCTCCTGGTGGAGGGAAACAATTCCCACCCTTCCGTAGCCATTGCAACTGTTAACAGGGGCGTACGGGTTCATAGCATTCATCTGCATCGGGTGACTCATAGGCACTTGTAACGAAGTCTTCACTGTTGACAAGCGATTTAGACCTGATGTATGTGACATGGTGTTCACTGTGTGTGACAAGGCACGACCATTAACTGCAGGTGTTGGCTGGTTATGTCCTTGGTGGGGGCGGGCATTAGGGTTCATCATTTTGTTGTGGGGTGGTTGGCTGCCATAAGTTGGCATCACTGAGTTAGCGACCATCAGCACATTTTGGCCCAGTGCCCTGCCACCAGCCTGGGAGACACCAGTGTCTACTGGCGCCAACATATCATTGTGCGGCGGAGAGTCGGAAGTCAGTAACTCCTTCAGAAGTCCTGCGGGACAGTTATATTGGCTTATCGATCCATAGCTTGATTTACTGTCTTGAAGAGTCTGCATAGGAATCTGGGGCAAAGAGTTCATGCTAGCTTGAGCATAAGTAAATTTCCTGTAGTCTGGGTTTGGTGAACCTATACTTGTGGTCGAGGATGGGAACGAGTAACCCGGCGTTTGCTGCATCAAGGTAGCAGATGAAGACTGGGTTGACACAGTCATTGACGTATTAGGTGACAAGAGATTAAGGTTATCCAAAAGATTTTCCATGTTCTCAGAATTACTCATTTCTGAAAGGCTGGGTAGAGTAGAAGTCATTTTCGTGGCTGATGATGGGTATACCATGGAGTGCACATCCCCATCTCCAAGATCATCTTGCTCTGGCAAAATAGGAGAAAGTCTTCCACTAATTGTACTAGCGTTAGAGCTAGTTCTAGGTCGAAATGTACTCCAGTTATCAAAGTCATCATTACTGTGAGAGCTGGGGCTTGCAGGCCATTTTGAGAACTGCGATCCAGGGCTGTCACCATTTCCCTCTTGACCAGACTGAAGGGATGCTTTTTTCTTGGCAGCTCTGCCTCTGCTTTTGGCAAACTTGCTGTTGTTATCCATGGATGCCGCTCGTCTCCTAGGAGATTTGCCCCTCTTTCCTCCTTCGGGATTGAGCATCCACCAGGAGCTCTTCCCTGTTCCCTCATTCTGCACTCTGATAAACTTACTGTGCAGTGACAGGTTGTGACGGATCGAGTTCTGAAAAACAAAACAAGGTGTAAGAAATGGAGAAAACATGCATCTTTTACAGCATACTAATATTTGTCTTTGCAAATGTACTCTCATTTTGTTAGAAAACATAGGGGTAATCATGAAATGGGAACACATGCCAGTCTGGAGACGTCTTTTACCAGCTCAGAATTCAGAACTGGCTGAAACGAGCCTGCAAAGAGTCACCACACCAATTCGTCTGTCATGTGGCCCGATCACATCTGACATCATATAAAGTTACATAAAATACTGAAGGAGCTGTTCTGAAATACAAATTCTTCATAAAGACCAAGAAGATAAATGAAAAACTCATTATCAGCTTCATTCGAGTTGAACCTGACTGCATTTAGAGATTTCTTTTAGTTATTATTTTATGCAAAGTTCAGTAATACTAGATCCCGTTCCATGGTCCTTACAACGGGTTCTGATCCTGCACATGCCTAAACCCTGCAAACATGCCAGCCTGTGAGTACTGTCACTCAACGTTCGTGGCGTTTATATTACTTGTGTTATGCGAGAAAACACATAGAGAAAAACAGGTGAGGACGAAGTTCTAATTCTTATAAATAAACATCACAAACTGCCTAAGAAATCATAAGGAAGAAAGGAATGCAAACAGCACAGACAAAACTGCATTTAAAACCTCAGTTTTAAAACCATCTTTCTCTCTCAAAAATCAACTTTTTAATATGCAAAATTGACTCTTCTAATACCTGAGGGCACAAGATATTTTGTGCCAAGACTGACCAGAAGTACTGAAGCTTTTTCATTATCTCCTAAGCCAGGAGTTTCATGTTTGTTCTTAAAAAAAAAGAAAGAAAAAAAAAATCCAAAAATCCAAAATCCAAGCTCACATGTTGACCTGTTAACAAGCGGCTACCATTTGCATTACCAAGCTGTAGATAAACATTTTTTCCCTCATTTCTGCTGAGCACATATAAAGAGTATTATATCAACAGAAAAGGTGTCCTATATTTTGACATAAATGCTAACAAAGTCCAAAGAGTGCTGAAACAGGCAGCCATGGACGTTGGTAGAAGGGTTGGACAGTAGCACAGTCTACACAGGGAACACGGTCTACACTGAGATTGCAACTCATGCAGAACAAGTAGGAGGGAACCACAAAACAAAACATAAAATGGGTAAACCAGAAATTAGACCTCAGTGGCAGAGAAATCAGTGATGTAGTAGCTGCATTCTATTCATAGTTGTTTTTAGCAAGTTGTCTAAAGGAAAATCTGGGGTAGCAAAAATGGAAAGACTTTCTAGAAAGCAGTAGTAAGGCTGATTTGGACCAGCGGACCAAGTATCTCCAGAGCAAAGGCCATAAAGGTGGCATGCCAGGTGAAAACTACCATCTCAAGGCACTTGGCTCACATCAGAAACAAGAGGCTCAAATTTCCTGCAAAGGTCATGACACACTGTGGACCATGGAACGTCAACCAGCCAAAGCAGGCCTGGCCACCTGCAGAGCTCAACAGGAATGGCTACTTTGGTGTAGAAGAGGAGACCTTCAGCAGATGAGGGCAGTAAGGAGATGTTACAGTCCTGTTAACACCTTAGAGGGAGCAGTATCCCGTGACTACTCCCATAGGAGTGCAGTTTCACCCCAAATGAGGGGCACGAGGGGCTCTTTGACAGCAGATGATGGCAGAACACGATCTCATGGCAACTCGTTCAGCCAGCATGGCAAGGAGTCAAACCATGCACCTAACCTCAGAAGCTTTTCCAACCTCTTCTTCCCCTCCAAAGAACCATCTTTAACAAATTATCCCAGTTAAACAAATACCAGTGACAATTTGAGCATTTCCTTACTCAGTTGTGAAAGGAAACCACTCTCATACTAATTAACGTAGGACAGTATTTCTTACTACAGGTAACCCTGCAATCAAAATCTCATCCTCGATCTAGCTACAGGGCATTAGGGAAGTTCTTGAAATGTTATGTTCCTCAGGTACAGCTAACACATCAGGAGGATAAGCCTGAAAATCCATCTTTTGACTTGTCCAAGCCCCAAGGGCTGATCGAGATGCCTTGTGCGGCCGGCCTGGCACAGCCCATTGTTTTCACTCAAGGGCCACAGCCGAATGAATCCCTGGCTGACAGAAGCCCAGCTCTAGAAATGTCGCAAGAAGGTTGTTCTGCACGTCTGTTGATTAAAAAACCTCCTGCTCCAGTTCTTTTTTTTTTTTTTTTACTGTATTTTGTAAACACACCCAGTTGGTTCAGGCTTAATGTTTACCATCAAAATAGGCATATCAAACACACAAAACATCAGGCAGGGAAAATACCGTGCTAAGGCTCACTTCTCTCTTCTCTGCAACAGAAGTGTTAAATATTTAAGAAAACGCTGCTATTCCTTAGTCATCAAAAACACTATAATCTGGTATTATTGTACCGAGGACATCTGAGGTCGCTCTTTGAGTAACAGAGCTGTCTCCTCACTCTGCCAGCAATGAAAAAAAAATTTTCCTAACAGGAAAAGGTTTGCGGTCCAGAGCTTGTTACATAAATTCCTGTTTTTCACACAGCCAGCAGGACATTAAAGAAGCTATGATTTACTAACTTGGAAAAAGTGTTGAAGAGGTAAATCTTGTGAAAATATGCACTGCTGTTAATGATGTTGTGTCTACAAACCTTTGCCAGACGCAAACATGACCTGATAAAAAAGTATAGTTCCAGCAGTGGATCTTGACAGCCACTGGAGCAGCACAGCTGTCAGCAGCCGGGGCACTTGGCAGCACCGCCAGCCCTGGCACGCTGCAAGATGCCTTCAACCCTGACTTTCGGCAGGACTTCAAGCAAAGCCTCCCAAGACTTGGTCTGCATGACGCGAAAAGCAAGCAGCCATGTTTTGAGGCAGGTTTCGGCACAGCGGCGACACATGCCAGATCGCTCTGAGAGCACCAGGGCTGGAATTTTATCAAAACCTCGTCGGGATGGCAGCAGGGCTGCTGCCACCTGTGGGGTTTTTCCTGGGATTGAGCTTCTGCCTTTGAGATAAAGCACAGAGTGCTCTCGTTTGGTCTGTGAACTGACTTCGTGCCATACTTCAGCTTACAGACCAGGAGCCGCGGACACGCTTATCGCTACTCACTGATTTAAGAGCCAAAATACATAAAACCAGTATCTGCTAACTGCAATGTTAGCTAACAAAACTAACTAATAAAAACATGCAATTTTAGTTTAACTCAACTAATTGATGGGAAAAAATCATACTCCTATTACTATTAAAGTTGAGGTATTAAATTATTTTTTCAGTAAATTGTTTTGGTGTTTTACTAAAGAGAAACACCCAAAAACATAGTTGCTTTGTTAAACTTGACAACACTGTAGGCCTATACTTACTAAATTGTGACCATTCAGTCATGCAGGCCATCCTTCCTCCACCCTGGCCCTTGGAGCATGCAAAGGGAGAGGGAAGCAGAGCAGAGCTCCTGCTGCAGAGCTCCTGTTTAACTGCACTGCAGACCTCTCCAAGCAGGATCTAACTGTGGATCTTTGAGTTTCTGGAGAGCTGCAAGACCCAAACCTTGTAAAAGCACCTACAAGTGTCCATGGTGTCCCCCCACCCTCTTACCCTCACACATGGGCACAGGCAGCTCCCGTTCAGCCGCAGTGCTGTGATAGCCACAAAAAAAAAAGGGAGAGCAAGGAATGGATGCCCCAGCAGACAAGTTTTACAAAAACGAGTGGATTTGCCATCAAGGTGCATATGTGATGATGGCATTGCTATAAAGCACACCATGGCATCTCGGAAAAGTGTAACTAGTAACAAAGGCAGAAGAAGTTGGCCTCTGGAGGCAGATGCAGCCATAATGCTAGGCTGCTTCCATAATACACAGGTCAAGCATTTCTATTAAAATTAACAGTCTAATGACTGCCCACCAATTTTTCATTCAGAAGATATACCAGCACTGCTTCCTACACCACATTCAAGGTGACAGTCTATACACATTGCTACCTGGCTTGCACTACCATCAGCTGAAATGGCTGAAAATAACAGATTGGGGCTCACTATTTGACTAGGTCTCAGATCTCTCCAAACAATATCTGAAATGGATCTGGAAGCTGGAGACAAAGTTTCAGGGAAAATGACACCCATGAGTGCTTCTGTCATAACCCTCTAAGATAGTCACAATTTAAAAAAAAAAAAAAAAAAAAAAAAAAAAAAAAAAAAAAAAAAAAAAAAAAAAAAAAAAAACCAGGAAAAAAGAGATGGGGGATGATTGCTTATTTATTTTAACTCATAGTTGGAGAATACTGCAATAGGTACATGCTTGGCAAAAAAAATCATGATTGATGACTGGCAGGAAGGAAGTTCAGAGACCCATTAGCTAACACCATTGCTGTTGAGAGGTGTCTGCTGTGATCAATGGTGGCTGGCACGAGCCAGATGTGTTAGTGTGTCTTGCTAGTGACAGCTTCCAGCAGGATTCAGCAACAGTAGAGTCTCTCTGTGGAGACAACACCAAAGCAAAAGCTTTGCAGCAGAGAATGGAAGACCCCAGGACTTCCACATGCCGACAATATTAGACCTGCCTCTCAAGGTCTATGTATGGGGGACTCTATGGTAGGCCGACATTCACCCTCCTCTTGGAGCCTCGGTGGCAAGCACCACTCTAAAAAGAAGTCATAAAAAAACCTCCTAGGAAGGTACGCAAAGTACAGGAAGTTCACTAGCACAACTGCTCAGGGTTCTTTCAGCATTAACAGTCAGACGACAGCAGCAGCTGGGGCTAAGCATGGCAAGCATCTATCCAAGGCTAAGCTAGACCATCCCTGGTGAAACAGGCAGGTCTGCTTGGAAATAGTCACACTGCCTGCACCCACTTTGCTGTGGTTTCCAGCCATCCTGCCAAGTTTCCAGGGACAGCAGGGAGAGGAGGAAAGAGAACACTGATAAACCCAGATGTACAAGAGTTTCCTTTGGTACAACAGCCCGGTGTAAGGCAATCCTCTCTGTCTTATGTAATGACTCCGAGATATAAGAAGCTCAGATGCAGATGCTACACATGGAGCTTGGGTTTGCCTCAGAACTAGCACGGGGCACTCAAAAGTTTTTGGTCAACAGATAGCACACTTGTTCATATCACAGCCTTCGCCGCATTTCTCTTTCAGCAGAGTTCCTGATGCTACAATGTTCACACAAACACAACCACAGATCTGGCTGCAGTGTCAGAGGCTTCAAATCCCAATGAAATAGCTATCTTTGCCACCCAACTGTACCATTCCTTGATTGCAGCTCATAAACCTTCTCCATTGTTAGGTAAGAGCATGGACAGAAAGCATGTCACTTAGCCTCAGGTCAGAGTCATATTTAGAAGATGCTGGCAATTTGCCACCTGCAGCTGCATGAAGGTGGAAGGGCAGGATTTCCTCCAAAACAGGTCATGCTTTTTTGGGTCCTTTGTTCTTCCGGGGGTGCTTTTGTTTGACTTCATTCTTGTCCTGCGCTGTTACACAGTTAAGAAGTGTCAGCTGGAAAAAGTGCAGAAACACTTCCATCCTTCTAGAGGGACCTTGCACTGTTTCTCTGCGCTTTTCATTACAGACAGTGGCATAGTGAAGAGTCTTTCCCAGACCACCACCCAGGAAACACCATGACCAAACATGGAAATACTTCGACAGACTGTTTCATTTGATAGTATTTCAGCAATGTATCCGTTGTTCCACGCACAAATGTACAAGAATGGGACAGGCTCTATGTTATCATTATATAGTCGCTATACATGTCTCTCCTGTGACCTCATGTCAATGGCATTAACCTAAGTCCTGCACGTTCTGTGGTTAAGTCCGCTGATTTATACTCTTCTACGTTTCCTTCTCATAGCTATAGAAGACTATAAAGCTTTGGATACCAAATGGGCTTGGCCATCCTCCAGGTTGCATCCTGCTGCCACAGGCAGCACCAGTGACTGGACAGAATTTCACAACCACTGGAGCTTTCTCCTGTGCAACATGGTATGTAGCAACAGAAAATACATGCAGGGCTCCAGACACTGATGTTTCAGGGACTTGGCTATGCATACTTAGATGTCAGAACTGGCAATTCTACTGACATGTATTTGAGTGACTCCCAGATTCTATCCCCAGATACCCTCCTCTTCATTCTACGCAGACTCCTTTGAAGCACTTTTCCATAATGGTAGTTTGGACATTTCTAATCAGATTATTAGAACACACCCACTAGCCCTATGCGGACATTTAGAGAGAATGTGTAAAACCCATTAACACAGTAAAGCATAGTATGAGAAGTATGTATGAAGGCAAGCACACACTTAGATACTGCTCCACACGTGATGACCCCAACCAAAACTTCTTATGACCACCCTTATGTTTCCTGAACCTCAAAGAGAGAGACAGAGCCATAGCCAGGTTAACATCCACCTACCTCAGTGCCACTTTATTACTACATTGATTTCTACAACCACAATAGAGCATGATATAATATCAACACAGCACACATCAAACATATAAACATTTGCTACCATTTCAAAGCTGAGGAAACTAAGTGACACTGATTAGGAAAAACAACAGACAAAGATGCACGTGAAAGTTGTGAGATTTTTAAAAGGGGGTTGTCAATGGAACTTCCTCCTTCTCTCGTAAAATCCTCTGAAAAACCAAGACAGCCTTGTCTAAAAGCTATCAGTACTCAGAGGTGGAAAAAAAAGCAACAAAAAGAAGGCAGCAGAGTGTTACTACAAAACAAACAAACCAACAAAAACAAACAAAAAAAAAACACCCCAAAAAACCCACAAAAGACAAATAGCCATCAGGATAAAACAAAAGTTGTGAAGTGTAGAAAATGAGGGAAGAAATAAGTACAAGGTGAAAACAATTCAAAGCCAAGAGCCATAACTACGTATTTGGTGATCCAGACAAATCCTAATACTGCTGTTACAAAACTGATGCCATAAGCTTTCTATTCCAATAGATGGAAAAAAAGTGTTTGACAAATACAAGGGTTCCGTGTTTACAAATAAACGCTTTTGTTTTCCACAAACGTGGAGCATATATATGTGCATATGTACATATAGAGCTCATGATGAAGAAGAATTTCCCAAGTTCACCAGTGCCAACACCCTCACTGAAAAGAACGTTTCAAAGCGAGGATGTCTTTGTAACTGGGGCTTCTTCTCCCCCCTCTTTAAGGGCTCTCAGACCTCTAGCCTTGGCAAGCAGCCTGTGCTGCAGTGATATCAGTAACACAAAACCAGCAAAGCAGCAGGATGCGTGCATAACCTGGATTCCCTGACATCAGTCCTGGGTGCTATCACAGAAAAGCTGATAACGGGTTCAATTAATAAGCCGTTAGGGGTCAGGGATATAATTAATGTCTTTCAAAACAGTACCACAGAATACAGGCCATCACACATACAAGAAAAATACATCTTTTCTTCCTAGACAGGTAAACGAGAGAACACCTGCAGATATACCAATGCCACACTGAGTGACGGGGCAGCCAAGACTAGCACCACACACCACTGCTAATACATGCTCAAAGGGATTATAACCATTAAAATTATCTGCAGTGCAATAAGGCTGCTGCAATTCATGACAGGCAGATAAGCCTTTTACAATTATTCACTGCAGGCTCTAACGCAGGAACCAGCAATGCAACTGTACAGGGGATGCAGGTACCACAGCAGTGGTAACGGCCTGAGGGAAAGCTGTCCTTGAACGCAAAGCACAAGCAGGTTATTGCATGAAAAACATGAATCACAATTATAAGCAAAGTTTATTAAGCTAAATAAATACAAATTTTGAGTAATAAAGTAATAGCTCATCCATACAATGCCAGAATGACTAATAGCTTAACATTTTGTTCCGCAACTATAGTAAAGAGAGACTAAGGGGTGTTTCTTTTTCTTCAGCCAGTGGGAATAATTATGATCAGTAGGACAAAAAAATGTTAATCACTCGTTTCCTGTTTAACCGACAGCCTGTTTCACCTCTGCCACTCTCCACGGTCACACCCAATTCATCACAAAGACTACAGCACTGTTTATAGAAAGCTTCCCTCTTTTTTTTCTCTTTCTAAAACTAAGCTGCCTTTTATTGATATTCATTAGCTCTAAATTAAGACACACAAATCTGTATACATACTAAATATATCAATACTAATTAGACAAGCAGATCATCTTAAAAGGAGCTCTAGAAACACCTTCTCACCAATAAGAACCAATCAGGTGAGAAATAGGCCAAAGTCTCAAAGTAAACCACAGAGATGAAAAACATCATAGCCCAAAAACATGGCTCATTTTTTGCATTGGTCTTTGTGGATACACAGAGAACTTTGAGGAATAAAAAAGAGGGATATGATGATATGATTACTCCAAAAGCTTTAATAGGATAAGTGAAACAATTGAAAAGGTCCCTGCCTGAGAAGTCACATAAGGTTTACACACTCAAAGTCCTGCAAAATAACCAAAGCAGCCATCCACCACGTGTCTGGGTAAAGGCACAAGCAGACTTAACTCTAAATGTTTGGTTTCAGTTGGATGCTTTACTAAGGAGCCACACATCTTCTCTTCGTCTTAATGGATCAAGACTCTTTGCTTTCACAAGATCACCAATAACCTGAAGCGTTGGAATGATTGTCACGATTGATGGATTTACAAGCGATGGGCTACGAACAACAGTGAAAAATAAGTCAAAACTGAGGCCGGTAAAGCAAACCAGGGTGTTCTGGAGACATGGCCTAAGTCCACGACATTTACTTGCCCCCATTCGCTGTGCTGCCCAAGGGCTTCAGGTCTTACTTCACCTGCAACCACACCCAAAAACCTCTCCTTAGGGACACAGAGAAGGAGCAGCTGCCAGTTTGCAGCTGTGAATCCAGAGACGGAGCCAAGCACACCTGCAGCACTGTGCCCACGACTCCTACAATGCACAAACTCAGCTGACAGGTGCAGCAGAGTGATGCTTCCTCACCTGCAGGAAGACACCAAGCCTGTCTGTATTTCTTACCCTGGGAAGCAACATACCAGAGGGATGTATAGATGCAGTAGAAAATAATGGGTTGAGTGTCTTTGTGTAGACTGAAAAAAAAAAAAATCTCCTTATTACACTTGTACTAGCATAGCAGAAGGAGCCTTTTCCTCTAGCAAGTGAAGAACTCAAATTCTCCGGACATGGGTGTCACTGAATACTAGTTTTTCAGAAACAAAGAGTCAATGAAAGCAGCAAGCTTCCTTTGCAGCAGGGTTAGCTGTGCCCCACAGGAAATCCTTGGCTGAAGGAAACTGCAAGTCTTGTAAAAAGAAGGGCAAAGCCTTCCATTTACAGGCTGAATGATATCTTACACTATATCTCACTATGTATTTGATCTTTATTTTGACTACAGCAGTGCCAGGATAGCAAAATTTTAGTATGGTCCTCAAAACTACAAAAAGGAAAATAAAACAAAGTTGAGCGGAAATTTTTCTTTGGCTTAATGCATCTTTAGAGACTCTCTACTGCATCTAGTGATAAAGATGCTGAAGGTGTCATATTTGTAAGGGGACAGTGTCAGCTTAAAAATAACAACCACCCTCTGGATCTCACCTAATGTTGTAAATATCTGATGTTGTAGCAACCAAGAGAAACTGAGGAAAGAGTACAGGGACATTTCTGTAACCTTTAGTTTATTTTGTATGGGAGTATAGTCTGATGTACAAAGCCACTATTTTTATTATCAGCAGAAAAAATAGATTTCTTAAGTTTTTATTAAAATAGCCTAAACAGGATCAGAATTAAGATCTGCAAATGTATGAAGTATATTGCCTTATTTGTTCATTTTTCTTTGTGTTCTGTTTTTCATACTTGTTCTTTACTCCAAAGTTAGAAGAAGCAAGTACTGATTTCCAATTCCTCCTCTCTGTACATCGTAAAGAGGCAGCAAATATACTAAGTATTGTGTTTCCACTCAGCTTCAAGCACAGTTTGCCTTGGTAGTTTTTTCCCCCACCACAGAAGCCTGCCAGACCACCAGCACACTCACTTCAGGAGAGCTCTTTCAATTCAAGCTTGCTTCCATAGCCTAGTAGATTTTATATAACATGATTTACACTACTACAATGCCCACAAAAAACCCTCATCCAAATTTCATTATAGCCTTGAGCTATATTCCAGCGTGCTTTGCCCTTCTCCACTGCCTGGCCTGCTGCAGCCACCGTCTTTCACATGAGGTGTGGTTTCTACTTAAAGGGTTTTAGTTTATCTTCTCACAAGAGGGTCTCAGGACCTGGAGAAATCCTGATGAGTGGTTGCACTGTTCATGCCAGCACTCTCCTCTCAAACGCTGCTTGCCATGACATTCTCCAGGCTGCAGTTTCAAGAAATACTGATGCTCATCACTTCATTTTATGACATCTGTTCAGCGTTATAAAGCCACAGTCACCCGATCTTGCAAAATACATAGCATCATTTCTTAAACCATTTACCCCCAGACGTGGTCACAACTTTCAGAGGGCTATGGGAGGCAGAGTACTATTTCTCAGAGCAAGCTGGGCACAGAGAGGAGGGAAATCTAAAGGGCAATTTTTTCCCTCACATCCGTTTTGGAAGCATTCCTATTCCCGAACCACTGTAGGCTGTGCTCTGCAGTTGACAGACCCTTATTAAATCAAAGGACTATTTACAATCTACATACTGGCAAGTCCACATTCCCATAGAATGTCATCTGGCAACAGTGACTTAAACCATCAGTTCTCTATTTACTTGCCTTCCTTCTTCCCAAACAAGAAAAGGGAAAAGGACAAGAAAAAGCCGTGTTTTTAAGGACAAGAATGGAATTAACAGAATGAAGCCCAAGAGCTCCAGTGCATCAGTATTCATCACAATACTCAAACACCTATTTTTTTTAAAAAATGGTAGAATATTACAATGAAGCAATAAGAATGAAGGTAAGTCATACCATTGTGGCTTGGGAACTTTCACATACACACCTGCTGCTAGGGAAGTGCAGGACCATGCTGAATGCTCCCAGAGTGGGATGCTGGTACACAAAAGTGAACTTTGTTAGGCATTTTGGGTGTTGTTTTTCTCCTGCTAATTAGGACTAATTAATGTCCCCTCATTACTACTCCATTTGATATACGCAAGGATACTGGCCTCACCATGGCTGCTCAGCGCACACCTCACTCATTCGCTCATTCGCCCGGACAGAGCCTGACACAAGGAGGCTCTGGGCACACTGCGGACTGCCGGGTGCAAAAGGAGTGTCCTGGGAAGGACACTGCTGTCACTCTCATCAGTTCAGAGAAGAAAACATTGTTTTTGAAAAGTCTCCCATCCCTCTTCACTAATCCCCCAAACTCAAAAAGCTCTTAGCGACTTTTGGATTAGGCTTCTTTTTCCTAGAGGACAATCTTCACTTGGTGCAAACTTCACTGTCATCGCTCCCATCCCCCTCTGAGCCTTGTCTGGCTAGTTATTCAGATTTAAGGACTACAACATCCAGCATGGCAATCACAAAGGCTGCCACAGGCCTCACATCCCTCCTGAACCTTTGTCAGAAGATGAAGGTGGCAGAGGAGCTCTCCTCCAGCTTTCCCCAGATGTGCACTAAAGCACAGCCGAGATAGAAGGCTAAAATGTCTTAAGCAATTCAAAAGGCTGCAACAAGGAAGTCTTAAGACACTCTACAAGGACTTGTCTCCTTCTGACAGTTTTTGCTTCTTTTAAGTCCCAGTGTTTAGTTTTCCCTCTTGCAGATGTTCAGAGAGAGAAGCAACACAGCCCTCTGTGCAGTTCCAAAGATGTGCAAGCTCTTTAGTTGAGTGAATTGAAATGCTAGGTCAGAATGAGGCACTAGTTTAAAAAAATAAATTAAAAATCTACAGGACAGAAACGTACATTAGATTAAAAATAGCAGGAATGTCAGCAGTAGGAGCTGTCATTCGCAATAGCCATCAAGACACAGGAAGTTATTTAATCTGTGGATCACATAAGGCCTCTCTAAAAACAAGGATGAAACAGAAGAAAGCAAGCATGTTTACTGAGGCATGTTTCCCAATATTATCTATCTAGCCGAGTTTGTTTGCAAAGTTTTAGAATAATTTGTCATTGATACATCTATGGGTTTATGTAGACAGATTCATTAAATCGCTGGTGAACTCCAGCAGATACTGCAGCCCTTGCTGCTCTTGTTTAGTTTTTTAATTATTTTCAATTTTGAAGATATTACACGGAATGTTTCGACATTTTCATTTTTAAAAGAAATTAAAGTCTTCCCCTGGAAAGTCAGGTGTTTTCAAGTGGTTTGTTTGTTCATTATTCATGTAGTCATAAATAACGCAGAGTATTTGGCAGGCCATGCCTTTCTCTGTTAAAACATTTGTTTTTACTTTTTCAGTTATTGTTTAGATCCTGGTCATAACATGTTTCAGGTTGTTTTGCACAGCAAAGAGGAAATAAGCAATATTTTAACTTATATCATATGTAACAACATTAAGTGCCTATGCAGCAATATGCTGCCTATTCAGTATTTTCAACTTTCTTCCTGTCCGCTGCTGACTTACAACAGCAAGAAGATAATTCACAGTTTTACACAGTGTTGCAACCTGTAAACACAGCTATGATTTGGCTCACAAGCATGGTCAGAACAAAACACAAACAAAAAGAAGCAAGAAACAGGACCTAAAAAAGGCGAAGAATATAAAGTAACCATATTTGCTGAAGGCTGGTTTTGAAATCGTAAGAGAATAAACAAAGCTCTTCTAGAGTCATCTCACAGGCACCCAGGCACCGCAGGTAACACCGTTGGAAGAGAGAGCCCCAGCAAGGCACTGTTTGCCTACGTTCACCCTGACACTAAGGCAGAGAGTTAGAAAAGAGACTTTGAACCACACGCCATCCCTGCTGCTCATCAGGATCAGAGTCTGCTGTTGACATGATTACTAACCCATCGTGACTCCTAATATGCCCTCTGGATTAGAAAAAAAGAGACACATAGTTCTAAAAGTCACACAATTCATAGAAAACAGTCTCTGCACTGAAGTAGAAATTATGGAACTACATTTCAGGAATTTCTCAAGGATTTTCTCTATAGGGTCAAGTTAGACATTGTCTTTCAAGCATTCGATTCCCGTGCAGCAGGATTTCTGCCTCTCCTAAGACTTCCTAAGTAATCCAATAAATAAGAGGGAAGAAACATGACTGTTCCGCTATGTGTTTTCCTTTGGCCATCTTTGTGAAAAATGTATCTTGAAAACTAAGAGTTTAAGTTTTGACATTTTATCATATTCATGCCTTAAGGCCTCCAAGCACACAGGCTCAAAAAAACAACTCTCTGGTCTCAAAAAGCAGAATGAACGACCCCACCTAGAAACATCTTATTTTGGATCTCCCCAGCGTGAACTTTGAAAGATCTCATTTTCTAGGAAAATACAGGCTTCTGACTCAAAAATAAAGGTGTTTGGCAAGATAACTCCTCTTCATAGTCATCTACACCCTACCCAAGCAAACCTCAGTGCGCTACCGCCATCCAAAAATATCCCTCTTTTGGAGATGGAACACTTTTACCAACTTATCTGCAGAACATTTCTGGCAAAATGGCAACAACATAAGAACTTCCCCATCTCCAAATTTCAAGTGTCTAACTAAATAAAAGTGCAAGGAGACATGAGCAAGAGCAGATCTGTTTGTCTCTAAATCAGAGATGCTCATCTACCTTTTTGAGTTGCTATGTCAGTCCCTGAAACACAGCAACTGGGGATTGGGCTAAGCCAAATTGTCAGCTGGGCAATTGTAGTTGGAGCAAAGATAGTCTTCCTAAAGATAAGACCATGTGCACCAACAATTTTTTCCCTCCCACCACCAGTTGTACGTATGCTTGACACCAGGCATTCACGATTCTCTGCTTTTATTTTAAGAAAGCCAAGCTTGACGAAGTTACAAAGGAGCCACTCCAATAAAGCAATATTGTACTGGAGCCTCTGTCTGACAAAATTGGTTTCCTAAGCTTCAAAAAAGTAGTGGTAGAAGTTGAGAGTAAACATAAATATTTGCAGTTTTTCTCCTTTTACACTTGAGCAATTTGAATGTATCTGCTTCACAGTGCTTGGCCTTAAATAATAATAGGAAAGCTTACCTACCCTACTCCTTCTCCATTCTTTCCTCAGTACCTATTTCCCCCCTGGAATAAAAGTAATGAAGTGAGAGAAGATAACAACAGAATAATTATCTGCTCACAGGGCAGTCTTGACCTCATCATTTGCAAGTTAGCTCTTGTTTGAGCAAGATCAAGTTTGTATCTCTTAAAAGGACTACAACTGACAACTCTGATTTAACTACATGTTCTTCATTTACCTAGGAAGGAGAGCGAGCTGAAGAAAAGAACATTTCTTCCCACACTTACTTTATAAAAAAGGAACTTCCAAAACTCAGCTTTGGAGCAATGAGTGAAAGACCTGGACTTAGTACCTTGAAGATATCTAGGCACCAATTACTGTTTTAATGAAGTCTAGTACCCCCTTAGACAGTCCTTTTAATGAAATGTTCAAGGCATCAGCTGAGTTCAGGACCTACCACTTAAAAAAAAAAAAAAAAAAAAAAAAAAAAAAAAAAAAAAAAAAAAAAAAAAAAAAAAAAAAAACCACACTGCACAAGTCAGTCAGGCTTAAATAATGGAAACTGGTAAAACAGACGTGGGCTCAATCCTCCTTTCTCCTCCTCTGTCAAATATTCAAGGACCCCTCATTCACTCCTCCACTGCTGCCTACTTCCTTCAAGGCCAGGTATCTCTGGGGCATGTGATCAGGAAGCTCAGAGTTATGTTGCTCAAAGGTTGCCTAACAACAGCAGCCATCTCCAACACATATATTCAACACATTTGACTGATTTTTCCAAAGAGAGTAGTAGCTGAGTAATTTTGACCACAAAAATAAAAATCTCCATGTTCTACAGCTCTTTAAAAAAAAATATATCAAGCGACAGTTCAAACAGAAAAGATGGTTTTTTTAGTAATTTCACCTATTTCTCTTTATTTTTGTGTTGAGTACTCAAAAGTTAAAACATTCAAGATTAAGTATGATCAACCAAAGCATTAAGATACACATCCATCCCTAAGGAGAACTATAGAGAAGTCGATAATACGTACAAATCCCCCAGCTGCAGTGATTCCTATGCAACATGGCTGGCTAATAAAAGCCACTAAAACATGTTTAAAGCAGGCTTAAAGACCTTTTACCCTAAGAAAGAACTTGCCAGAGAGCAGCAGTGACAAGGCGCTTGCTTCCTGGCACAGCTAAAGACACACCACAACTTTTGCATCAGCTTGCATGACTCCTCTGCATTGCCACAGAGACTGCCTACTTCTCATGGCTTAACCATGCAGATATTTTTTTTTTTTTCATCAAACGCGTATCTTTTCTACCATAGCTGTTCTCAGCTTGAAGCCCACAGACTCTTAGAGCCCCCCAAAATACTTTTTAAATCCTTCAGAGGGCAGCTAGGGGAGGTAGTGTCAGTCAAACATCCTCCCTGATTGCACTGGCTTTCCTGCAATCTTGGCTTAAATACACCTGAACCACAGGAAGAAAATAGACAATTTTAAGTTGCTGACTGTAGAAAAAGAGCAAGAACTTCCTAAGATTAAACATGGTCCCCAGACTTTGTCAAAAGGCTGATTTAAAGGATAAGGCCAAAAGAGATTAACACAAATAGGATGTCAAAGTACACTCAAACAGCAGCAGCTTCTTGACAAACACTGAGGGATTGTAAAAACCAGAACGTTTAAGAACTCGATGCGGCAGAGGCAAATTCATAGCCCTGCAGTCTGTGCACGAAGGAAAGCTCTCCTGGACCAGGTTGTGGCACCTGGTAAACCCCAACAAATAGTTTTGGTTGTAGGGATGCAGCACAATTCGCTGAGGCTGTAACCAGAAATGCAGACAATCCAGATGACTTCCAAGTAAGAAAATCCTCCGAGAGACATATTGTCCAATGCAAAAGGCAACACTGCCATTCTTCCACACACTTTGGGACCTGGTGGCTCTCCTTTCAGCTTCCAAGAGGCAAGGAGAGATGCAGTAGCAGAGAGGTGCACAGTTTAGAAGGGGACATCCACAAAGCCATTAGCAATGTTAGCAAGGGACAGCGAAAGAGGTGGACCCATCGGCTGCTGCCTCATTTCTGCTATGAGGAGCAAGAGACTTTTAGGATTATTCCTATGAAAAGATGTGTTGGTCCCTCACATGCAGGGAACAAACAAAGAGTAGGTCCCAGGTTAGGAATCTCCGACAGCTTATGGTGATCTTCCTGCAAGAGTTAAAAGACATGAGGGGAATAACCCCCACTAACAGCATTAACAGAGAAGAATTTAAAGATCGTTACTCAGATTATACAGTGGTTTCATCATAGCTGCTTGATGACCCACAGTAGATATCAGTTGCTTGGTGACACCAGGGGAAGGAGCATCAGCCACTGCACCAGGCAACACTTCCCCGAACACTTTAGGTTATCCGG
>NW_010406683.1:8563-11899 GCF_000710305.1 Buceros rhinoceros silvestris | reverse complement strand
TCATGGGCTTACAACGTGGTAGGAGCAGAGGCTGCCACTCAAGTTCAGCTGTTTCTACTTCAAATGAAATCACGAACCTACAGCAACTTCAAAGTAAAGGCTACTTCTTCAAAAAGACACCCAGAGAGCATCCCTATGAGAGCTTCACCTGACCCCAATCCTGATCCCCAAGCATTGCTCACTAAGAAGTATGGCCAATGCAACAAGAGTTTCCTCATACAGAAGATACTGCTCCACACCTCAGCTGCCATCCCCTGCATGTTACCTGAATGTAACCTGAATGTACCCTGCATGTAACATGAATCTGCATGTTACCAGCCTCAAGCCCATCACTGACCAAAATTTTCCTCCTCTTTCTCCTCCTGCCCACGCCAAGTTTACTTTATTTCTACTGGAACGATGACATCTCCAATACCAGGACTGAACAGTGGCGCTTTTGCCAACAAAGAAACCAATTCCCCCACACCAATTCCCAGTGGCAAAAGCTGCCAGTAAGCAAGTTCCGATGATAATATATATGGAAAAAACTTACACTACTCAAGTCAACAGAAACCACTTATTTCTCTACATCCAACATCCATTTTCAATTGAGGGTATTAAAATACTACAATTAACATCGCTAGTTCTACTGTATGAAGATCTGCTCTGCTTTGGTGCTATTTTTCCTTTGTTTACATTTCAATACAATGTGTATTGTATGCTTGAATCTCTTTGTTTCCTTTTTTTTTATTTTTGGAAGATGAGTTTATTATCTGTCCTACAAGCCCTGAGACAGGAGAAAAGGCAGCAAAGGCAGTATAAAGAGTATCTGTGAAGACTAAAGACCACAATGACGATCACAGGTCACACACAGAGGAGGTTGACACCCTCACTGGTATTTTGGTTGTTGACTCTCCTAACCACTTTGTGAAACTCTAACAGAGCAATAACAGCCACGAAGACTCACTTTCTCTCCCAGATGCAGCTCTCTCTGATGAGTTGAGACACAAAACCCCACAATGCGCAGTAAGCTGCCCTCCCTCATCCACAGCACCACTGCTAAAGGCACTCCTGTCAGACAGGTGCCTACTCCTGTGTGGAAAGGCAGAGGGGGAAGAGGAGAAAGACAAAAAGGTGCATGGTGCATTTTCTCCAGCGCAGAGAAGGAAGCAAACAGCAAGTGCTGCAAGCGCCATCCCTCAGCCACGGCAGCATGCACGCACATGCATTTCCTCTGGCTTCACAAAAACAATGAAGTGTGGGGAGCTGGCTCTTATAAAGTACGTACCAGCTATATATAAAATTAGGAAAGCAGCTGCTTCAAAAGCTCAGTCACCCTTTTATCATCAACAGGGCTTTAATTAGTACCCATCTGCTTCCTGTTTTATACAACTAACTTTCACCTGTTTCAGCAAAACACCCCCTCCCCCAAAGGTAAGTGTGTGCATACACAGGAACACACACAATAGTTAACAAACACCATTATGCTTAAGTAATTAACATCAGAAATCCTTGTTCTGAGTCTCTGGGCCATTTATTTGATTTATTTTTTAAAACTACGCTTTGCCGGAGTTATCAAATTTCACAGCCAACACTTTTAAATCATGCACGTTTTATGCCTCACCGTTACTACTAAATGACTGGCACTCAGGGACCCCAAAGGAGAACTGGAGCCCTGTTGTACTGGCACTGTACTACAGAGAGCCTGTCCAGAGGACTCACAATGGAAGTGTGGGTTTTTCCTGAGGTCCGTCACAGACATGAAAGGATTTATGAATAAACAATGGCAAGGCTGATAGTTAAGAATGGATTCAAACTCACCCCATTGTTTGAAAAGAAGAAACAACATGCAGAAGAAAAATATTACTGAGGGAGGAAATAGCTTCACCTTTGAATTTCCTGACATTTTTCCTCCCACGCTTTTCCCCTTCATGCACCCATTATTTATTTATTTTGCAGGGAGAAGACAAGTGAAAGTTAAATACACGAGCAAAGCTACGTGCTGTGAGACCTGCCCACCTCTCCTGCACCAGAGCTACTGGTGCTTGAAAGCTTGCCAGGCATGAGGTATGCAGTGAGCAAAACAAGAGCAAGTGAAGCACCAGAAGAAAGAATTTTTTGGCAATGGCCAAGCAAGGAGCACCACTTGCCTGCTCCTAGGCACAGCTATAGGTATGGGAAGAGGAGCGAGTGCCAAAAGGAACCATATTTGTAAGAACTCTACATTAATTTTGTGACTATGAAAAGCTTTCTCAAACTTAAATCTACTCATTGTGGAAAGAAGCTTTTCTTAGCACACCTTTAGCATCATCCACCACCTCTAATGCTTCTTCTGCCAAAATAAACCTGGCAACCACTCGGCTCATGGTCCAGTTTTGGAGCAGGAGGAGATCATTCTCTTCACAGATAGAAACCTCATCTGCAACAGGTTTCCAAGATGCGCAAAGCTGACCTAACTCTTAATTAAGAGTTTTTCCCCATAGCATACTGGAGCTGCTTCTTAAGGTTTTGGATCTGCCTGCCTGCAGGTTCCTTGAGATCCACTTCCAGAAGGCTATTCTGGAATACTGAGAATTTTTTCCATTCATTTGAAATCTTATACCATTTGCTAGTTTGGGGATTTAGCTTTTCAGAGACTGCCAGTTAAATAGGAAAGCCATGAGAACATGTAAACAAGTACACTCCAGTATCAACCATGGCAAGTGAATTTATTCCCCTTTCTTTCCCACTTGGTAACAAAAAACAGTTCTTCTAACATTCTCCTTATTAGAGGACATTCCCATTTCATTCTTTGATGTTGGAAGAAAAAGAGAAGGATAATACAAACACCTGAAGACTGAAAGTTAAAAAAAAAAGAAATCCCAGTAAACAGAATTTCAGCAGTTGCCCCTTGATGTGGCTACTCGGGGTGTTACCATGAGCAACGAGCCTCCAATATCTTCCTGCGTCCTCTGCATGATCACCCAAGGAGAGATCACATTTGATCACCCAAGGGGAGATCACATAGTTGGCAACACCAAAGGGTGAACACTAACGACCCAACGCTGTTGGCTGTAAGATTCAAAGTATTCAGACTAGGTTCCTTAGTAAATTTATTTGTAGCATGCTGCCATTTGTTATTAAAAGAGCACACCAAACACCTTCTATCTCTGTACACATATATATAGGGTAAATGTAGAGGTTTGTCCAGCATCACGTAAGTCTGATAAAGAATAAGAATTGTCATTCCACAGTAAAGACTGAGCCTTGGCTTTAAACCTCCAACCTCTAGAAGTCCTCACCAACTCTTCTGCTATATCATTGTCTCACAAAGGCAGGATTTTGCACACACACTAAGGGAGGTACTAGTGAAGGGAA
>NW_010406683.1:0-8389 GCF_000710305.1 Buceros rhinoceros silvestris | reverse complement strand
GGCTTCCAGGCAAAATCAGTGCTCTGAGCATGTGAAATCAGTGAGAGAGGATGGAGCAAAATGAGCATGAAATGTGAGAACTACAAATATTGCTTGGGGAAAAAAAAAAAGGTGGCTCACTTCTAACTGAATGGCTCCAATCACATGTGGAAAGAATAGGTGCACTAGAGTCTTGTTGATTTTTTTCAGAAAGATTTTGTAGACTTTGTTCATTAAAAATAAATAAAAATAAATAACAAAAATAAATAATCAATTTTCTACTAAAAGAAAAATTAACCTTGTGTTTTCACCTAGAAGATTACACCATTACTTAGATATTTTTCCATGATATCTCAAGCAACATATTACAAAACTTCATTCAGGACTGAAACAACAGATTGTCTCAAGAGCAAATGACAAAATATTTGTAACAGAAATCCTGGCAACATTGCATGCAGATGGGTTTCTGAAAAACGGGGTTCCAAGAATAAGTCACCCTGGTTCCAAAAATAAGAGTTGAATTCAAACAAAAACTGGATGTTCACTTAGCCCAGCACTGCAGTTCCTCCCCAGGGTCCCAACCTCGCCACGCACAGAAGACACCAGCTAACCACAAGCCTCTGAAGTCTGAGCTTCAGCTGAATACAGGAGACTGGGGGAATGAAACTAAGTCCAACGTCCTGGCCACATAACCCAGAAAATGGCACGCAACACTGTGGCCCACCATTTTACTGCTGATGGACTCGAACCTGAGCATTGGGGCAGCCCCGAAACTACACGGCCACCTTCTACAGGGGTGAGCTGCAGCAGGAGAGGGGCCATCTTATCTAGCAGGGCCAGGAACATCTCTGCCGGCAACCTGAGATGTGGGAATGCTGGTTGAGTCTCTCAGCCTGCCAAGACACAGCTAGGTCCACCTCGAAAATGCTCCCCAAAGCACCAGGGCAGGCGCCATGTGAACTGAGGCACAGAGACATGCCATGCTTTGGTGGGGGCAGCACCAGAGCATGACTGCGCCACAACAGAAACAGATATCTGAGACATCTGTGTTATAAACAGGGATGGAGAAATTTAAAACCTGCAGGTTATTTCTCCTCCTTGTCTGTTCTAAGGTGAATCAGAAGCAAAGTTCATAGGACGGCATTGACATTTTTTCAAGCAATTCCTGAGTTTTATGACACACTGATTTCAAGGCTGTTTGATTTTGAGAATCTCACCCAGACAACCATGTTTACTGGGGGTTTTTTGTTGTTTTTAATGTCAATAGCTACTGATCTGATAGGGAATTCCAGGATTCTTTGAAACAAGAGTTAGAAAAGGGGCCCTTGTTTTAAAAGACATATTTAGTCAATATATTCCCGATCCCTAGAGCCTTCAACAAACTCTTCACCGTTAGCTTGTCTTCCTTGACAACGGCCAACTTCATATATATAAATACTCTTCATAAAGCCTATGCAAAGCTAGTGATGCTTGCTAGGAGACAGGTACACAGTAACAGTTCTAGCCTGAGATGGCAAAGCTAATACAAATTTTTTGAAATTTGGCACTCAACCAAGACCACACTTTTCCGTTAAAATGACTGGCTTGACTTATTTTGCATAAAAGACTTAATGTAATATGGATATGGGGGAAGGAGAAGTGAAACAAGAATAGGATAATGATACTTCATGACAACAGAGAGCGAACATAAGCGAACAGAGCCCTCCCTTTCTTCCTCTCTACATTTCCCTCTATACATAAAGTTAATGAAACTCCTTTTTTTTTTAAGCTGAAGACGAGACATAAAAGTCATGACTTAAACTAAAAACTTGGTCTTACTCAACAGAGCCCAAAAGAATGTGATAAGAGGAACAGAAAACAAAGTCAGTGGTTCATAACATCAGGAGCTACAGTACTCGCCTGTATTTTTGGTTATAATAATTACAAAGCCACACACTGAAGTTTATTCATTCTCTATCATAATGTAAGTTTCCAACTCACAATCCTGAGTTTTCAGGAAAAAACAAAGCTGTTGGTGTTACTAAACAGCCGTATAGAGTATGCACTATTCTCAACATATGATTAGTTCAAATGACAATTAGACCAAAACTTAAGTTTCTGCCCCCCCAAAAAGTCAACAACAATGCATCAAGCTATTGACTTTATAAACTCAACTACTTTCCAGCATTTTACTGGCTCTCCATCATATCGATGCTACTTTAACCAAATTTTATTTATTCACGTTGAATAATGTGTGTAATTTTGTTGCCTCAAAACATTTAAAGCTTATTTAAGCTGTATTGCAAATTTTCAAACGAGGTGGCTTGAATTAATGCTCTATGATATACCTTTGTTTAGAGCAGGTCAAATCACTGGACAGAATCTACAGAAGTTGCCAAGAGAACTGCCTGAATTCAAAGACAAGGCTCTCTGCCACGAATACTTACTGTATCTAAATAAGTGGGTTTGGGGTCTATTAAATAATCTGCTTACTCAGAACAAGCAGTATTGCATTCTAACTCAAAGCTTTTTCAAGCAAAAGTAGTCAAAAACTTCCTATCACATTTTTAAAAAAATTACTTTTTTTCAAAGATCTTCTCTTTTCTCTCTTGAAAAAATAGACTAAATGAGAAAAAGAAAATATGCAGCTTTGCACAGTTCAATAAGAAAAAAGGGAACTACCTACAGGAGCCCCAAAAAAAACCAGCAGGGACTCAGAGGTCAGTGAAAAACAGCCCTATTCCACCTAGTATTTTTTCTCCAGAAGAGAACCCTGGGAAGGGCCATTCAGTGACAAAAACAAATGATTAATCTGCAGTTCAGAAAAGCAAACTCTGGCTTCGGAAGCTCTGGATTTCAAGGGATGTGGGCTAAAGAGGAGAGATGGTAATGGGATCAAGTAAGAGTTTATTGCATACCGCTCCCTTCCTATCTCACCTGGAGCCCAAGTTCAGCAAAACTGGATGAGGTTAAAAACTGGTAAACTGAAGATTACTTCCTTCAGTATGGAGAAAAGGCAGAAGACAGACTCCTGAAGCATGCACGTGTATGCAAATACCAGCTGTAGAACGACACCGGCAGCTTCACACTCATCTTGAAACCTCCTGTCCATATAGCGGCTGAAGACAAGCAAGAGAGCACCTATATGCTTAACTTCTAACAGCAAAGAATCATCTTCTACCACCTTTCTTAGTTTTGCATCTTGGCATTGCAATGAAAGCAAAAAATAACAGGAACAAATATATTTCTTAGAAACTTCAACCTTTTAAAAAGTACTAAGTACATTAAAACTAGCATTTTAGAGCTATCGGTGCAACAGTAATCTTAATAATAAAGCACTACTGAGCTTCAGTTCAGTCAGAAGTTACTTCATAATGGAGAACAATCATTAAAAAAGAGCTCAGGTCTTTAAAGCAAACATTTAACTGTTGCTGTGTCTGTATGCCTGCTAACATATCCCAAAGCTTGATTTACTGTTAGTAAAACACTAAGCACAGCCGTGATGTGATGAGACATCTTTCTGCATCCAAATATAAAGGGGACTTCACTCTTCATTTAACATCAGTGTCATTTACATCTGTAGTATCTCAATCACAGCAATCAAATCACCCCACAACTGTTCCACTCCCACCCAAACCAAGGCCAGGCTGTAGCCTTTTCAAGAGTTCAGACCCCTTCATCTAACAGAGGTCACCTTACAAGACTACTTAAGATTCTTCTGTTTCCTTTTGTAAGTTTTCACTTTAATCCTTAAACCCGGCTGCACCCTTTGGACAACAGGGCTCTCTACACAAGGGAGCTGTTCATGCAAATTCACCTAGATAACAAATCAGGTGTCTACATCATAGATCTACCATCATTTTTTTGTGTTATGGATTATCCAATCAACACAGGGATTGCGTCCCATTCTACTGGGCCTTCTGCAGAGTAAGAAAAACAGCGGCTTCTCAGGCAGGAGTTCACAACCTAAGACACAAGAATACAGCAACAGACAACCAGTGATATAAGAGCAATGTAACATTGAATTGATATGGGAACATGCATCTGCAAGGGAGCAGTAGGAGCACACCAGCAATCTAGCCTGTTACCAAGGTCTCTAAAATACTACGTAGACCTGAAACAGGCTTTTGAATGAGGGTAATAAAGCAGTTTTGTTGAAGGTTTCCCTCCAACAAAAGACCATCAGAATAGGTTTTGTACAGATCAAGTAGGCGACGGAGACAGATACTGCAGGCAAACTAGAGTCTGGCATGAACATCACAGGAGCAAGTAAAAGTGGAAGGGAAAATGACACCAGGTTAAACGAGGCCCTGAAAGAGAAGATGAGACACTCAGATATGTTTAGGAGGTGGTTAGGCAGGATGTAGCCTGGCCCAGTAAGGGATATGGTCTTGGCAACCATACTTGCAATGGATACAGGCATGGCAAAGGTGCTTTTCTCATAGTTAGAGACGGTGCAAACACAGAGCAGCTTTTGGCTTCTCAACAGTAATCTCCAATTAGTTTGAAATGTGCAAAATTGGAAATGGTCATTTTCTTTCATAACACCACCTCATCAGGTCCCTGGCACTACCTCCCCTTTTCCAAAAGGGATCACCATTTCCCTTTTAAAGAAAAAACACCTTTATTGTCGCAGCAGTCTAACAGCGGCAGAAGTGGCTCAGAGAGGCTGCAGAGTCTCTACCTTTGGAGATATTCAAAACCCAGCTGGACCTGGTCCTGAGTACTGCCCTACAAGATCCAGCTGCGAGGAAGGGGCTGGACTACATGATCTCCCAGCAGCACCTTCCTGCCTAACTACCCTGTGATTCTCTGATCTCTCCATTAGCTTATCTCCACTGATGGTCTTCTTATATAACCTGGAGAGTCTAGCACCCTTCAGGTGGCAGGGATGGCCACATACCCCATCTTACACAGCACTTTGATCCACACTGCCTCTGTGCTCTTTTGACAACTTGGTCCATGGCAATCTCAAAGGAAATTGCACTCTCTGTCAAAAAAAGATTAAGTATAAAAGATTTCAAATACTTAAATGGAAAATTACAAAGGACCTCATGTTCCCAAACCATACTGGACACTGACTCATCACAGTCCAAGCCTTCCAAAACCACGTCAATGCGGCTTCAGTTTACTCTATCCACCCCGACACAGAGCTGGGCCTGCAGAGGTTTGGTTTACGCTGCTCTGGAGCAGTTTTCAGTGAGATCGTTGGCTTTCCCTGCAGAATATCGTTGTCAAACAGCAACTTCTCCGTAGAACACAGGACGGATTGAAGAGCAGATGGGTTGAGGAGATGTTACTCTCTCTTTACTTAGGAAAACAGCGTTCAGACAGTCACTGAAAGCTGTATTGCAGCTACTGTATGGATAAAGTTTAAATCAACCTTAAAAGGCTCAGACAGCTATGAGTATGCATCTAAGAAGCACTGCTCAGAACAGCAGCACACCTCTCCTCGCTCCCTCTACACCCCCAGAGATGTCCGTCAGCCAGAAGGCTCCTCTGAGAGGATCCAGGGTGTGTTGTCAATGGGCATGCCCAGCTCCTCTAGCTTCAACCTATTAGGAAGGTGTTAAGAGTCATCAGAGGGGCTGGGTGACATTGTTCTTGGTACTTTGGAGCTGCAGGTGACGGGCTCTCATTCTGGCAAAAGAAAGACTGCAGAGAAAGTAATACACAGGTAAATAAAATAATTAAGGCATTGGTAAAGCAACTAATGCTTCGAGTAAGGGAAGTTCACCTAAAACAGTGTCAAAGATTGCAAGTATTAATGTTCTTGATGTTTATACTTGTAAACTCTTTTTTTGGCATGTGAACTTCTCTTTCCCAAAGAAATTACACAGGCAGAAACAGCAGAATTATTACAAAGTACTATCCATCAATAAAGACAGATCAAGAATTTCAAATTAATTTGCATTCTGAAAGTATTCCTTTTTCTGAAGACAATGTTCAGTATAAATTCTAATTCATTTTCAGCTCATTAGCCCCCAATGCATTCAAATGCCATCAACAAATAAAGACACGAAAGAAGAAATATCATCTCCCTTGTCTCTCATTCATCATTACAGACGTTTGGTACAAAGTCTACCCTTAAAAAAAAAGGGAGGAAGGGGAATTAAATCCCACAAGCTGTAGCAGGCCCCCAGAACAGAATACAATTCTTAATGAAAGGAATGCAAATAGCTGTCATAGTCGAAAGCGTTCACATTTGACTAATTTATTAATTTATTTTTAAAGCAAGACCATAGGAGAGGAAAAAAAAAAAAATCTTCCACACTGAAATGAATCAAAATATCATTTTGATTAAGCACAGCTAAGACTGTGCAGTATTAGTAAAGATTTCTGAAAGAAAATTCCAAGCATGTTCACAAAAATCAGACTATTTTGATTTTTTGCCAGACAGGCTACCTTCCAAGAATAAAAGTGTGGGAAAAAATGCTAGTACAGTGGCAGAAGAACTTTCCCACTTCTGACTGCTAAATAGGAGACAAACTGGAGATCAAAGAGTTGACAATTACTAGTTGGTTCTTAAAGCTCATGTATTCCAGGAACTAAGGTGTGATAGTAAGTGAGGTCATCTGGAAAAAGAAAATGAAAAGACACCACAGAGTGTCTGAAAAAGAACCAGGATTTTCCTGAGCATTTATCAATGGCAAATATAAGAAGTAATGAAATTTTCTATTAATTACTCTGAAAGAAAAAAACATTGTTGACCTTTAAACCACACTTTCATTGCCAAGGGTAGGTTTTTTGTGGAGACGGTCTGATAAATTTACTTCTCTCATTTCTTTTTCATGAGCTATGCAAAGACATCTTTAGTATGCAAACCATGTAGATTCCACCAATATACCCTTAACTTCTTAAGTGTAATCAAATTAACATTGTCTCAAGCGTATCATGACCGTAAAATTTTAAGCTGCTATAAAACAAGTGTCACTTTAATGCAACTTTTTGTTTGTAAGGAACCGAGCAGTACTCGATGGTGTAAACATGGCCACCTGTCTCTCTCCGAGTCTTCACGTATTGTGCGAGAGCCAGCATGAACATTTGTTCGCCTAAAACGCTCGGCATATGGTTGAGCTGACAATTTAATAATGTCTCGATAAGGATGTTGCTAGATTTTTGGCGAAAGATAAGCATGTTTTATCATTAAATATTTGTACTGCAGTAGCACCCAGGGACCTTGAGCAGAAAGGGCCCTCGTTGTGCCAGGCACAGAGGCTTATCAAGTCAGTGACCCAAAGAGCTGACAGCCCAGAACAACCAGTCTACAAAAAGAGACTGAGGAGGGTATGTACTACATGCACTGCACTGGAAAGAAGTCTTCCTCCCAAATACACCTATTCATTAAGGCTTCTCCTACAAGTCATAACTGATCTGGAGACAGAAATCGGAATTATGTACTCTGCACCACCTCCCACCATCCTGAGAAAACATAGTGACTTTCATGGAAGAGAAGACTGGTTTATCTTCAAGATGTTTTCTTCTTTATGCATGGGAAAAGGCATAATCAAAGTGGGCGTGCATTTTCTGGACATAACAGGCTTCAGCAACAGCACCACAGCTTTGTTTCCTACAAAGTTTCCTTTAAAATGCTGCATGTGAACATTGCTCCACCACCGCAGATTGTTCTACCTGCAAAATTTTTAGCATACTCTTATTTATGGCCCATGACCTAGCAAAAATTCCTGTTCCTCCCTCCAGTTCCATGAATATGAATTTTTTTGTTTCCAGATTATCTTCTATCCTTAACAACTAAGTGAAAAGTGAATAGAGGAAAGGGATTAAGCACAAAATCAGGTCTTGGGACACCTTCATTCCATTCACATGGGTAAAGCCAAGTAGTTATGCAGACATTACTGAGAGTAGTTCTCTCAGGATCCACATTGTTCTGGGGTTGCCACTAGATTTAGAGAACAACTCCCTGTGTAGCACAGTTATTTCTGACCCTTCAAACAGTATTTCCTACTCAGTAACTTCCTATGAGCATGGGCTTTATTAAACCATGTGCCAGGAGATTGAAAATAACTATGACCCACAGTACAGAGAAAAGATGAGAGCAACAGAAGTTTCTATTCAAAGAGAAACTGTATGTGTGGAAACTTAGCAGTAAGACTACAAAAAATGAAAGACCTCATCACCAGTAGAAATGTGTCAAGTCTGATTCACCTTAATCTTTAGCGAATAATACAACACATTTGCTCCACTTTTACGTCCACGACATGGAAGTAACTGCTGCAGAAGCAGGATTTTAGCACATAGATGTTACATGTCTCCTAAAGGCTGTATGCAACTAAAGCATCTGCCTTTGCAGCAGTACCATTAGTTGTAGAATGGCCATTCTATGTGCTTTTGGTTTGGCTTTGTTTTTTTAAAATATAAACATATCATACACAAATCAGCAACAAAAAATTAATACTGAATATAGATATAT
>NW_010406682.1:0-1028 GCF_000710305.1 Buceros rhinoceros silvestris | reverse complement strand
GACAAACCCTTGGCTACGCAGAGATGACTTTGGGGGTGGGGAACGTGGGGAGAAGGGCAGGGAGTGCTGACTAAAACTGAATCCAAGGGAAGCCTTGAAATCCCTTAACAAATGAACTGTCCTGAGACCCGTTCAACCACTGTTCAATGTCAGATATCACCAGATCAGCCAATAACAGCCCAGGCTAAAGCTGGCTCAGGGAAGGGTAATGGGCCATCGCACCACCATAGAGAAACATTGCGGGGAGTATCATCTGCTCTGGGAGAGTCCTGCTCACAGTCACATACAACAGGGGATAAAACCCATCAGTTTTGGGTAGAAAATTGGGAGCATAGGGAGACCCTTCCCCCTTGCTCAGGATGGTCCAAGGTCATTTTGCTGGAATTCAGAAGCCTTCCCTGGAGGAGTAAGAGAATATTTAGCATGCTCTAAGTTCATAAACATGAGTGATTGACTAACACTTGTATCGTATTTCATGTGTTTTGGGTTGTTCCAGTGTGTTCTTGCTTTTCAGCAGTAACAGCGCATTCTGCCATTGGACCCGTGACAACCTGCGGTAGTGGTGTAGTAACCCTTTGAGTGAAGTTCAAACAGTTTGCTTGAACCTTACCGTCACTTTTTGTCACACTGGTCTCCTCCTCATGTACCTGTGACATCACCAAAGCCCTCAAAAGCCAGCGGCCTGCTCCCTGCCCCATCTCCTGCTCTGGCCTCCAAGACATCACAAAGCTCTGCACAGGCCAGAGGCAGGGAGGCCTGGTCAACCCCTTCTCTGTCAACAGGGCATTTGGGGTACAGTAGCACTGGGATCAGACTTGGACGGGGAGGCCTGGTCTACCCTTCTGTCTGCTGGCACCAGGAGGCCTCACCTACCCCATGGGTGGATGCCCACGTCTACCCAAAACCTTCAAAAGACGCCTGGTACAGCAAGTATGGGGTCATGAACAGGCGTCGAGGTCATCCCGTTCTCACAAACAGGACATCACTGAGCCCGGAGCAAGCCAGCGGCAGGGAGGCCTGGTCAACCC
>NW_010406681.1:86410-86626 GCF_000710305.1 Buceros rhinoceros silvestris | reverse complement strand
CTCTCGGCGCCGCCTTCCAGGTGCTGCCGTGCAAAGCGTTACCGAGCCGATCGGTGCGCGCTCAGACACGTCCCCAGGTGCCCGGAGATCACACAGTCACCGCGGGGCAGCTGCACGATCTTCCCCGTTTGCCTTCGCGCTCTGCCGCGGCCGCCTTCCACCGGCTCAGGCACCGGAGGCTCAAGGCTTGTTGGGGGCAACAGGGAGGGGCGCGGG
>NW_010406681.1:71046-86260 GCF_000710305.1 Buceros rhinoceros silvestris | reverse complement strand
CAGCACCGGTAGGTGCTGCGTGAGATGCTGCCCCGTTTCAGGCCAGCCTCGGATTTTTTAGTGTGTTTCTGCTGTCCTCTGCTTCTCGAGACTGTTGAAAAAAGAGCACATTCTTTACAGAAATTGTACGTGTGCACATGTATTTATACACAGCTTGGCAATTGGTTATATTTAATGCATTTTTCTAATTCTCAGAAGATTATGGCATCTCAGAGTTACCATGGTGAACAGTTAATAAGCTTTCTCTGTGTTTAAAGGCAGCTGTGAGATGAGATACAGAAAATCATGTTAAAATGCTAGCGGAGCACTTGGACAAGCCCCCATGTACGTGCAGCAGCACATCGGCAGGCCTTGTCAAGGTGGAGACAACAGATGTAGCAGAGACCTATTTTCTTATTTTTTAATTTTTTAAAATTATGCATGTATATGCATGTATATGCATGTATAATTTATGTGTAACATGTATCTGAGGCCCAGGGAAGGTTGTCAGGGATTTAGCTGAAGCCGAACTGGATTCGCTGGTCACACTGGTGGCTGGAAACTTTAAGAACCACAGTGAGTTCCATTCTGCTTGCAAACTGTTTGGTGAAGATCAGCTGAAGGGCAGGGGGACATAATGTTATTCTCTCTCTCTCCTTTCTGAAAAGGAATACAGAAACATGTCTCAAAGGCCATCCAGAGAGGAGTGCCACCTGCCAGCGCAGCAGTGACTGCAGGGGTGAGGGAGGAACGGGGAACTCGATGGTTCCTTCCGCAACACTCCAGTCCCAGCATCGCATCCAAGGAAGCTTTATTGACTAGCAAAACCCCGAACCCTTCCACGTACTTCCAAAGCTACCACTTGTTTCTTAGTTGCCTTTGGAGGCCCTGATTAGTAGAAAATGTAACGTGTTTATGTTTCCCAATACACATGATAAAATCGAGACAATACATGAGGGAGTGCAGTGAAAGAAGATGACTTTAATTTGCCTAAACAAAGCCGTATGCAAAACTTTGCTGAACATACACTTGGATAAGAAAACTCCATTTTAAACCTTGTTTAAGCTACACAACGCTAGGTAAACACGCAAATGCTTTTAAATCTGATCTTGATTTCACAGTGGTGTTTCTGTGGTTTGCCTGTCTTTTGCGTAAGAGCTTTGTTTCCAGTGGAGCTCCTGACAGACCTGTACTTCTGGAGAGTGAGTGTTTCAGAATGAAAGACAGGTAAAACTTCTCCCCAGCTATAGACTCGAAAGGAAGAGCAACTTGCGAATCTAAAAGTATTCTGTTTCCTGCTCAGAAGGTTTGGCCCTTCACAAGTAAGCAGCAAATTCCTATAGATCGGAAAGAGATTTCAAGAACCAAGTATCCGTCCTCAGGCAGAGGTGTGGAGGAACAGGCAGCGTTACTCGATGCGCCTGCTTTGGAGGGCGATCAGACTACTCTTAAATGTTTGGTTAGGATACACAGCAGCCATCCTGTCGGGAAAAGGCACAGAGAAGACCCCGTTCTCTGGCTGATCTTTCTACTCAGGCGTAGGAAGATGTCTTCAGGAGGGTCTCAGCGTGCTTTGAACTCCCTAGTCACTGTTGCAAAGAAGGTAACTCCCACGAAGAGCAAAGCTGCTGGGTGTGGGCTTTTGAGAGCTGGAAAATCAGGATTGGTAGAGGAGGAGTTCTGCATTGCTGGTGAGAAGACAGGGCACTGCTGTCTCTGCTGGGAACACTTCTGAGCAGAAAAGAGCCATTGTGTGACTATTTTACAAGTGCTGCAGGTGGCCAGACAACTCGGCAGGGCTGGATACATTCTCAGGATTGCTTCCCAGTGCTGACCTGGCACAAGATCTGCCAGCAGAGCACAGCAGTTTGTGCAAAGCATCTTTGTGTTGTCATGATAAAAATGGGCCAATCCCCCGATTTTGAGTGATTAGAACAGCCATCCCACTCTTTACATTTTCTAGTATGTTTACAGGATCTTGTAAAAAGTTGCAAAAAAAAATTTGTTTAAAACTTTACTTCGGGAAACAGTTTTCGCTCATTTCAAGGAAGGACTCCCAGGACTTTGGGGTGAAAATGTAGCAAAATTCTTGCATAATCTATAGAAGAATTGTTTACGTCAGCATCATAGCTTCAGTTTCAGGTAGCTTAAGCAGGAAAAATACCGAGCCAAAGTATAATCTGGCTTCGGGTAATTAAAATAATTGCAGGCTTGTGGGGTCTTGCCAGGTCTCGTAATGCAGACGGTGAGTTCAGTGATGATGTAGCCTTGATGTAAATCTTCATATTGGCTTTTAGTCTTTCTGCAAATCGCCATTAACAGATTAAGTGACATAAAAATGCCTGGTCTCCACAGTAACTGAAAACTTAAACACATCTTACATGAAAAAGATGCTATCAGTACCTCGCTGAGCAACTTTGTCAGTGCATAATGAATTGCTCCTTAGTATTTTGTACGTCCAACCATTTGTAATGTTGAGTGAGTGTCTGAAGAGAGTTTTAAATAGCATTTTTCAGTGGAAGGCTTAACTCCTTCCTCCTGTTTCCTGTCCTTTGCTGAAATCCCAGTTGTTAGTAGCTTTTCTGGTCAGAGGCAGTTCTGTCTAGGGCCCCCCAGTGTCATTCTTGAATTCAGAATGTGGGGTTCTGAAACCCCTGATGTTCAGAACTCCACCTCCCAGCTTCCTGCTGTGTTGTGTACTGCTTCCCTACCTCAGGAAGACCAGTGGTTCTGAGCGTAAAACAGTCAAGAGAGCTGCTTTTCTTCCTTGCTAGAAGGAAACAAGCTAGAGTATTAACTATTGTTACTGCTGTATTAACTCTTTGCAGTGGTTGTTTAAATAAAGTGTGTTTCTTTTTATAACTGTGTATGAATGTCTATGTGCATTTCTATGTACGTATACACAAAGACTCTTCATCTTTTTTCATAAATGGAAATGGTTTGCTTTTAAAAACAAGTTGCTTATAAATGAACAAAGATGCTGTGCATGTTAAAAATACTGACTTGTTTTCTGCCATCTAGACCTGCAATAAGATAACTTGTGGAGCCTTCTTTGTTGTTGTTGGCTTTAATTTTAATTAATTTGAAAATGTAAAGGCAGATGTAAAGGGCTGCAACTGTCAAGATAGATCTTTATAGCCGCAGTTCTTCAAACAGCTTATTCAGCTCATTGAATGAGTAGCAAGGCAGCCATGAAATACTAATTTGCTATTTGAAAATACGTAAGCAGTTAAAGGTTTAGCCCTTACAAAGCTGTGTCCTAAGTTATTGGAAAAAAGACGTCTCACATCTCCACCTGATCAGTTCGGCTGGATTTGAGAAACAAAGCTATTTTTTACATCACCTTCGTGCAGTGATTGATCCAAAAGCTTATGTTCCAGTTGTAACTGACCTGATTATTCTGCAGCTCGTGATACCAGATCTCTGCACTGGCTTCCTCAGCAGCACAAGCTTTGACTCACGAATTCTGTACCAATTCAGACACACGGCACAGTCACATTCCGTCAAATTAACCAGGGCACGATCTGAAGTTTCTCCAGTATGGTGTTACTTGCCAAAGGATAGAGAAAACAAAATGTGTTCAAATCTTGTCTGTACAAAGGCTGGTTGTAGATTAAAATTTTGAGCTGGGCTCGCCACCGAAGCTTTACGGGGTGCAACTGGGTGTTTGTATCCCAACATAATTCTTTGCTTGTGTCAGCCCGTTTGTGATGCCGATTGAGCTGGCTGAAAACCATCCCGTTTCGTGGGGAAGAGAGAAGGCTACTCATTTCCATCCACGCTAGTTTTCAATTCAGTACTAAAAGCTCTACTATCAGATTATCTTATCCTTGAGGCTGCCCTTTGAGTAGCTCTGAAATTTAGAGGTACTTTATCTGCATGAGTTAGCCCAACAATTCAGTCTGCCTGTTGACAATGCGGTGATGTCATATCCCCTTTCAGCAAGCCCCTGCTCTGGCTTCACAACACAGCAGGACCCACAACGCATCCCTCCCCAAAAAAGCATGATTTGGACTGGAAAAAATTGCTAATTTACATATCTGGAAGAGACATCTTGGTTTTTTAATACTATTTCTGTTGAAGAGTGCACCAATAACATGTACAAGTTATTTCACTAGAAGTTATATTCTGTATTAGCTGTCTTGATGAAGATAACGCTTCAGTTCGTCTTGAAACCCTTCCCATCCGAAGCAATCCTGTTACACCCAGCAGTAAGTTTCTGTGGTTTTGGAACAATGGAAGCTCACCAGAGTACAGGAGTTTATCAGCTGACGTGCAATGTGAAGCTCTCGTCTGGAGAGAACAGGATAACACCGCTTTGTCCTCAAGAATGAGGTGAGAAGCCTGATTCTTCAATAGTCTCTGTCTGGTAACACCACAAAGCTAAATTACATGTGAGAGTAAGAAAGAACGGGGAACAAAAGGAGGAATAAACACAGTGCTTATCTCCTGTAATTTCTATGTTGCTGAAATACAGGAAGAAACAAGATTTAAACATCAGTGTGAATTTCATAGTTTCAGTTCATATTTAGATTTAAGCAAGAAAACAAAAAAATGTACTTTTGGTGCCATGCTTTTATTTAAATGAAAGGGAAAAAACTACACTGTACCATGTAAGTAGCAATGACAATATTTTACAGCACAGCATTTGAAAAAATATGGAAGCTATGCTCCATAGAAGTGGACAAGTAAGCACACAATACACTGTACATTTTTAAACAGTGCCCACTAAATCATAATTAAATAGCTGAATTTGGCTTTAAACAGCCAAATAATAAAAACTAACAGTCATACTAACATAAAAAAAAAAATTTCAGTAGCTATTATGACTGTTAGAATATGAAATTTTGCTCCAAAAACTAAGACGAGAGTTTGGCAATTCAGTCATAGCAACAATAATAATACCCCTGATGAAAGCACCAGTGTGTTTGAAAAGGTCAGTGATAAATACTGGCCTTTATGGAAAGCTTCTTTTTTTTTTTTTACTTTTTTTCTTTTCTTTTTTTCAAACATGATCCTAACCAAAGATCCACTGTAATTAGAAAATTTGCAGGCTTAAAAAGGAAAAGCGTATCTACCTTTACTTTTCCTGTATGAAGTAAAACTTTATACTGCAAGCAATGGAATTTTCAGCTGCATTATTCACATTCTACTTTTAGACACTGCACGAACCTGTAACCTGTTGACAAATGCCGAGTTCATAATACATTCAGATATATTTAAAATGACTCAAAGAATTCCCATCATGTTTGTAAGCTCACTTTGATTAGATCGATGCGTGTGTCTTTACGGTGTTACAAATCTCCAGTTAAATCATAGTACAGGTTTTAGAAATAAAAAGCCTCCCATGATACAACTTCTTTTGAAGTTACTCACTACATGTGTTATCAGTTAATTCCAACCTCCTGGTTTCTTGAATCACTGTATATTATACACAGTTTCATATTGTTATTCAAGATGTTCCTGCAATGGTGTTGGTAGGAACCATCTAACAGGCAGAATGTGCAAACCCTCTTTCCCCCCTTTTTAATATTATTTATATATTATATACACAATATGTATACACTTGAAGTAAGAGTTACTTGTCCTGGTGATATACATGCAAACAGTAGGAATCAGCTAGCCACAAATAGTTTTGAGCCACATACATATTAAACATGTATTTTAAAGTGTTTTTTCTTTTTTTTACAGTTTTAACAAATATACATAAATATAAGAACATAAATTACAGTAAAACTGACAGCATTTTTGAGAAAACGTTTATAACCCAGATGCACTGATGCCTAAGGCCTTATAATAATTTAAAAAAAAGTACTGTTCTAAACTGCTTAATGACATCTCATTCCTGTGCATCTTTTCTGTAAGTAAATGAGCACATCATAGTCGTGAGGCATAGTTCTCTCAAAGCAGTTTATGAGAGAAATATGAACATCGTTGTAGTTTCCCCATGAAACAGAACAGACGATGTACTTACAGCACAATACTGTCTTATGTTAATGGAGTTGTCACAACACTGAAACAGAACAGAATCACAAATCATTCAAGTCTTTTCCTGAGAATGAGATTTTTTTTCCCCCAACAAATCCTCTGGTGTACATTATCAAAATAGCCACAGATTTAGGGGAGGCTTCAAGTTTGTAGTTTCTTTCTTTTTTCAGAACAGTGCTATGTTAAAAGCAAATTATAAGAAAAATAAACACTGAAACAGAATAGTGATCTATCAAACACCGTTTTGGAGTAAAATGCAGCCCTTTATAAATAATACTGAAACGTGCCTAGAGTTTGTTTTTGCAAATGCTCATATTATAAATTTATTGAAATGTCATTTAGGCTTTTTTGCCACATGTATTTAAAATTGCTAAGTGTCACAAGACGTCACCTGTTAAGATTCTGTCAAGAAAACAATTTAGTAAGACACACTGAAAATTCTTATTGGATGTCTACTCCCTTGAAAATCGATGTAAGTCTGAGCTGGCAGATCTGAAGGCAGGACAAGCAGAGAACAGCCTGGATCTTAAACCCCACAGGAATTAGATACCCAGCTTGTGAAAGATCTGTGACTTCGTGAATTCTGTGATTCTTCTGAATGTTTTTAGTGTTCTGTCAGGCAAACACCAGGGATCTAGTTCTGAATGTTTCACAACTTCCTTGCAGGACCTGACCTTGTGCTCGCTCCTCATCTGGAACAATTCAAAATAACGCACATTTCCTTGAAGTGTTCCAGAGGTCTATCAAATACTTTTACTCTGCATTTCAGTGCTATTCAGAACGTGCACATGGTCAGCCATTACGTCTCAGATGGTAACTTACTGAAAGAGGAATAACTGCATCACCTAACTATACCCTGAGTTGTTAAATAATTCATCTGAAGGAAACTTCAAGCAGTTCAAAGGTTTTTCTTATACTGTTTAGTCTATAAGCAAATCAGTATTATTTAATTTAAAAGAATTATAAATACTCAGGGGAACGAATCTTGATTTTGTGACAGCACGCAATAATGATCTGCAGAACAGACCCATCCAGCTGTTCTTCAGTGACATACCATTTAGTCTTTACTGTAAGTCAGTATGCAAAGCTCAGTGGTGCTGAGAATATTAAGTATTTCTTTAGTGAAAGGAAACATATTTCAAGACAAGCACAAATACAAACATGTAAGGCAACAGATGTAAAAAAAATGTAGTTTGAGTCACTAGAGGAACATTCAGTGCTTCAGTGTATCTAATCAAAATACAGAGCAAATATACTCTATATATTGTATTAGCACATACAGGTCTCCACACAAGTCAAACATTTCTGTAATCACTCATAATTATTCACCTAAGCGATAATCTTCTGCACTCCTAAACACCGTGTTTACATTCCAGTTGGACATGATAATACAACCTGGTGTCCAGTTTTAAGTTGAGAGTCTTGTTGGCAACTAGAAATCTATTTCCTATAGGCAGTAAAGATGAAGTGCAAGTTTATCGTAATTGTCTGAAGCAATTTTTTCCCCGTATACTATGCCTTGGTGGGTAACAGTTTCTTAGGAGTTACTGGTCTCTTGGTTTGCCACAAGTGACTGTGAATGGTAATTGCATCAACACTGGCAGACAAAGTTTTGGCAGGTATGTGGCTAAATTGCTTCCTGTCAGAGTTGTATTTATACAGTCCCTCTATCATTTTCTTTGTGATAGATTTGGGACCTATTCCCGTTAGTTTATTGATTTCTTCAGTGTCAGGGCAGTACGTATACAGAGATCTGAACTGGCAGCCTGAATCCCGGAACAAGATTAAGAAATTATTGGCATCGGATTTTTCCATTTCCTTTAAAAGAAAGAAAGAAAAAGATTCACAATATGAATTTCATATTGTAGTTAGAAAACACTCAAAATCATTAGACTGTCATTTTGAATTTGTTTTCTACCAGAACTGAAACATATGTCTAACTGTCCACTAAAAGACCATATTTTCCATCATTGGAATTTGCTAAGCCTCACCTATCTGGATTTTGAGAAGATAGCCACCTTGCTCAGGCATAATCTTATTTCATCAATACTTGTTTAGTTGCACCTCAAGAACAGACGTATTAAAGTTTTTGCAGACCTAGTAACAATTCTTTGATCCATTTCATCAAACTGGTCTAATAGTTGCAAGTTTGGGAACAGGAAATTTGGACGTCTAAATGCGCCTGAAAGCTCCTCCATTGCTAAAATGGGGTTTCAGTCATCCTTCCACCCATTCAAGTTTAGTCAAACCATAAAGTCTGTTGAAGTGTATTAAGCAAAAGTTCATTATTATCGGAAATCTTCAGATTCCTATTCCACCCAAACCAACTTCTATGGGATGTGTACCCTGAAGGTGTACAGCTCCTACTGACATACGCTGCATCCCAGAGATAAGCGTGACCTTTATACGACTGCTCTTTCCTGAGATTTCTGAGGGTTATTATGCTCCCAGTTACTTGAAGAGTAACTGCAAGAGGCTGTCCTGATTTCTCACTTGCTATTTCCAAAAAGTAGCCGGAAAGACAGGGGAGGCAGCATCTAAACTTGAATGCAGAAAACGTACAAAGAGAAGAAAGGGCATGAAATATGGCTGCGAAGTTTATTCTGGAAAAGGAATTAAATCCAGATTCCAAGTACCTGTGTTCTTTGATCTATTTAATCTGTCAAATCTGTCACATTTGATAAAAGGAACAGTCCCATTACTCAACCCTCAGACTCCATGTTACTCCTTTCGCGTGGAAACACACCGGTCCCTGAGTTCTCTCACCCTTACAACATTTGTGCACCTTCAGAAAGGTTTATACTAGCATAAGAGAAGAGTCTGGAAGACACCTCTCTGTATAGAAAATCCCGGATTTGCACTGCTGCTTGGAAACTGAAGAAAAAGCCCAGGAGGGGTGTATTTCAGTTCTCTCTGTTCCTGAGAGAGGTGTGCTTTAGTTCTAAAGGTCCCAGTCTGAGGATCAGTACGTGTAAGCTGGCTATTTTTCATGTTAGGGGAAACAAGATCGTGGGCAAATTATAAAAAGCTATTACCACATTACACAAGCAGTAACTATCAATTAACTCGTCAATTAAGTCAGCTTCCTGCGCTGCAGGTACAACACAACAGCTATTTTCTCTACACTACTAGAGAACCTTTCTGTCTACAGGAAGCGAGTCACAGGATTTACTCAAGACTTTCAGTAAGATCTAGCATAACCTCAGAAGATGCTTTTCAATATTTGCATTTATACTTGAGAGTTTTCCTAACGCCTGACTGCGGTTTGATTTGGGTGTTTATGCTTTTAGGGGAAGAGTACCCTTACCTCCAGTATCTTTTTCTTTTGGCCTTCATTTACTTTTCCAGCCAAGCAGCAATGTGCCAGCGCATTCTGAATTATATACTTGTTGGATTTAGCGCTAGGTTCTTTGAAGAGCTTTGGTCCTACGGAGGAGGAATGACAAATCAGCGAAGTTAATCAATAGGCCAACAAAGAGTTACTTTAAATGCTGTGAAGCACTTCTGGTATGGATCTTCTGCGTGAAAATACAAACCCAGGAATAAAATAGACTTAGGCTAGAGACCACAGATTTCACAAAATGTTAAATGCCATTCTGTCAGCTGTTAAGGAATTTGCTTACAAATGTGTCTTTCATTATTAAGTCATTATTATTGGCAGTATTAGTAAATGTATTTTCTCTCAGAGGACCTTTTCTACGAACAACAAAACATTTTACATTTTCTAACTAGAATTTCCGTTGCCCAGGAGGAAGCTAATTCTTCATTTTTCTTCATCTACGCCTGTGATTTCAAGGTTGAGAGGTGTAACAATGAAGCTGATGCAGCGATTAGAGTAACTGTAGCCTAACCACCTTGGAATTCCAGAGACAATTTACTCAAAATAAAAGATAAGGGATAAAAGATAAGGCCTAACACTCGTCAGGTTATTCTGTCTGTAAAAACACTTGATTTATCTCACTGAAGGAGAAGTCTCCTGTGTTTTAATTTTGAAACATATGCATACTTGTCTCAATACCATCTGAAAGAAACAACATGTAAGTACCAATTCCAAGTCTTAGAAAGGAACATAGGATACAAGCAATTACCAATTAAATTAGAAATCAAATCTCAGTTTCTCTCTTCTTTGGGAAAAAAATCCTAGGATCCACACAAAACAGCTGTAAGAAATCTGACTGACAGAGTGGAGATACTAGAATATGAGAAAAAAGCCTTCTGTTCAATCCCTAGGACCTGTATACTCCTTCATTTAAAAATAAGCTCTACATAATAATCATTACAAGATGATCTTCAGCATGGATCTTCATGAGGAAACTCGGCAAGACCATCCAAGCAAAGTCTTGCTCTCCCTCCTGCAACTCAGTTTGAGATGCATGTGGCACAAACGGACTGGTGCGTCGTGCTTTAGAAACAGGTCAGTGCTTTCTGACGTTCAGAATGACCGCTTTGCCTTTCCAGACTGTAGTCACTCCAGTGGAAAGGAGCTAAGATGATGTGCAAAACAGACATACGCTAGGACACACAGAGCTATGCCGGCCCATCAAACAAATCTGATCTCCCTAGAAGTTTATCAAAAATACCTAACGTTACTCTTGCCCAAAGTGGTATTAGGTGGGCAAAAATGGAGCTTTTATAATCTTGATGATGGCAGGCCTTTGCATGCTGTGTATGTGGAGAAAAGGGATGAAGATGCCATTATTGTTTGATTCATAATATAATAAAGAATTAGATGTCAGATTTTAAAGGTTTTAATAAACAACAAAGGATCTGTTTGGAAACAAAGGGTGAGGAATATTTAAATTCACATTACTACGTAGATTTTCTTCCTGTTGCAATTTGGTTTTTCCTTTTTGTAACTCCATTCTAAACTGAGATTAAATTTGAACTCTTCTTGCCTTGCTAGAGAGAATATGGCACAGTGACCTGTGAGCCCATTTGCTGTTATGGGCCTGACCGCACTTTATGCCGGTTATCACGAATGCCACTGAATCAGTACATCTAGTCTGGATTAAAAATTTTAACCTTGGATTATTACCATCTATTTTAAAGGAGGTGAAAGTAACATTTTAATGAGAGCATTCTCAATCAAGTTTTAGGAAACAAAATACAGGTAACTGAACACTTTTCACGCATAGAGCCACTAACAGACAGGTACTTTTCTGAATATTGTTGTCACTGACCCGTGTATTCTGTAGCGGAGGCGACTGAAGAGGTCGTAGATGCGTTTTCCCAATCTTTTTCTCCATTGCGACTACCGCAGCGACTTGGAGATAAAAATCCTTCCACAGACTCAGACCTAAACATTAATTTTAAAACTATTAAAAAAAGGTGCCATGTTCAGCAGAGAAGCCTTCTAATCTGAAAGGAAGGCAAACTGTATTCAGGTAGAACACAGTGATTCGAACTGAGGGCTATAAACCTAACTGCACAAGATTTACAGAAGAAATTAATGGATAATTGATTTCTGTAAAATACTGATTGTGTAAAATACTTTGAGTGATGCAAGAAGTTGGTATTTGGGTGAAGTGGATGTTAGTAAGTTTTGGGGCTACACCTGAGGGACAGAAACCTGATAGATATTCTAGGCTGTAGAATATTATTACTAAATCAGAATTCCAGTTACTTTTACATTGGTACTAGCAAAACAACATTATCTCGTGTAGCAAACAAACCAGTTCTCGATAGAATGATGAATGTGAATTAAAAATGTACTTCATTTATACTTATTATGACAATGGGCACCGAGAACTGCCCTATTTAGGACAGCAAAACAATTCCCTTCCTAATTTTTGTTTTCCTAAGCAGTAACTTCTGGTGCTGTAATTTTTCAGGCTGTGTCTGCACTCACATGTGAGTAATTTTGCATTTAAAGGCCTAAGCAAGATTGTAAGGTTTTCTTAAATTATTACAAGATATTTAAAGTATTTTTTTATTGTGGCTGCTGCAAAAGCCAGTCAGATTTCCAGCTTAGAGCGAAAGGTTTTCTAGGTGAGAAGAAAGGCACTATTTGCGAAGAAAAAGAAAAAAAAAGTGGTATTATAATAACGTTTATCTGCACAACAACCTCCAGTAAAATCAGCAATAGATGAAAATTCAGTTTATAATACATCCTACACCTTTTGTGATTAGCACATTCATGAAGGAGACTTCAGAATTATTACAGACATTCACTCAGTGTGAGCACCCAAGGACAATTCTGATGTGAGGAAAGGGCGAAAGTACGGGTCTGGAAAGACACGGAGAATTCTTTCAGCTCTGTTACTTGCAGCAATTTGTACTGAATTCTATCGTATTTTAAAAGTCTCAACCCCCCAAATCAAATTCAAAGCCAGAGGAAGCTGTACTGTTCCTTGCAAGTACAGCACAGCACTGTTTGACTGGAACTCTACAGACAGGGGTCACCCCAGGGAAGCCTCTGTAGGTAAGCGACACCAAGCCTTGTCTAACAGCCAGCACCGCTGGAAGGAAACCCCCTCTCCATCAGAAGTGATCATTTTGAGAGAAGACAATACATGATAGGATACTTGGATCATTTTATTAAAGTTTCTTATGTAATAACCAGAAAGTCAGTTCTCAAGACATGAAGGAAATTGAAAAGTCAAGTGAAACCAGCTGCAGGCATGTCAGACTTGATGACTGCTGTGTAGTGGCCATGAAAACATGCTGGGATAACGTGATGAGTAGTACTCCTTGTCAAACCTTTTTTCCTAGTTTGTCTGTCTTTCCTACTTCTCTTCCGTACAGAAACCAGTATTTCTCTGAATTAAGTAATTACACAAAAATATTAATTTTCCTCTAAAATACAATATAGATTTTGTATATAAAATTAATAATTTTATGTTATTTTTATATCTTTTTATTTTACTTTCAGGTGATTTTTAATGCAAAATAAATTCTGGTGGTTGGAAAAGGCTGAAGTCCTAGTGAACATTTAATACTTCCCTCTACAACTGCTACGGGGAAAAAGCCAGAAAAGAAGCTTCTACGTTAAAAATGAAAAGAAGCTCTATAGCTGCACGTAGCACACAGGTTTAATGAAGTGTGCACAAGTTGAGACTTAAACACAGGCAGGTGAATTAAAGAGGCTGTGTGAATATAGCACCTCGTTTTGACCTAATTTATAGCTGCCCAACTGGTTTACGTGGTAAAATTTGTGAAACAAATGATCACTGGTTCCCTCATGCCTGACAGTGGAAACTCTCCATGTCTCGAATCAGGAAAAACCTACCTGTTCTCGGAGCACACAGTGTGGGTGTGTATATATATATGAACAACCTTTTAAAATTCATGCTAATTTTACACAGCTGATTATCAAATTTTATTAAATGAAATGGTTATTTTAGCTTTACCTTGGCGTTCTCTTGCCTGACTGCACACTCTCATTGTCCCCTGTATTCAGCGATGCCAATGAAAGACTAGATACTGAAAAAACACGATAAAGCTGTGAACCTGGATAAAAACAAAGTTAAGGCTTATAAACCTATGCAAGTAGTAGAGTCTGTTCATTAGACCCAACACCAGCACTAGAAAGTTGGTAAGAGCTTTTCTGTACGAGACTCTTACACCCATACATGATATACGTGCATGCATATTGGTGCGCTTCATCAGAAACGCTTGCTGACGCCCAGCTGTTTGCAGCCACCTGGGATGGTCTCAGACTAAGCATTAACCTGAAGCGTGGACATGGGAATATTGGCACTATGCAAATCAAAACACGCAATCAAAGTTAGTAAGTCCTCATGAAAAAGAGCCTGAGAGACTTCATTTAAAGCTTGGAATAGATTCTTGGAAGGTGTTAAGGGAATACTTTAAATTACACTGGGAGATGGAGGGAAGCAGCTAGAGAAGATGCAGCAGAGTAACAAGGCTATACGATGCTGTAACAAAAAGGACCACTGAGCAGCCTGGTTATTTCTTTCTGTCCATAAATTGGCAATACTTCTTCCAATCATTACTGCAGTTATGTCGTATCTAAAAGAATGTGAAATTGTTCCACTTGACTCATGTTGCTACAGTCATAACTATACACACAGTAGGGGAGCAAAACAGGAAAAAACATGAAATACAGAAGTACCTCTATATTAATTTTGTCTGTACTAAGCAGGAGTTTAAGTACTTTCACCTTATAATAATCACCGTTTTATTTATCAGTTTCTTATCTCCTAACTTTATTCATTCCTTGCTCTACAAGTGCATAAGGAGGGGGTGCGTATGAAACTTGCAACACACACAGGTGCTTCCACCGGGTTTTCACCCAGTTAACCTTGTTGTCTGTTTCTATATGCATGCAGGCATAGCAGGTAATGACATCCAGCCTTTCATTTCTATTCGCAGATTTGGCTTTCCAGTTTGGGCACGTGCAGCTTCAGTTTAGCACAAGACACTAATAAATGCATGTGCTTGTTAGTACCAAAAAACAAGCTGGTGTTTTAGCATGAACAGACTCTTTTCCACATGAACACTTTTTACCTGGTGGACCTTTGATTGGTGTCTTAGGTGATTCAATATGATCTCTATGAATAGATTTTGGACGTGGCTTTTTTTGTTTGATTGAGAGAGAACGGGGCTTTATGACAGTATCCATTTCTTCCATTAGCTTTAGTTGTTTCCTTCTCATATATTCCTGCTTAATAAATTCTCGCCGGGCTCGTTCATCCTCCTTCTTCTGACGTTCTTCTTCTGTTTTGCGTCTAAAAAAAAAAATCAAATACATCTATCAGTGAAAACTTTCTAAATTAACGGTTTTAGCTAACACAGTGAGGACACAGGCATCAGATTCTTGGACAGTTTAAAATGTTTGGGATACTGTTACTAGTGAAATCAAAACCATGTTTATTAGCTTGACTGCTGTAACTGAGTGAGCACTGTGCATTTGTGCAGAAAGAAACCTAAATTTATACGGTCTCCCTCAGAATAAAAAGCACAGGGCAAGGCATTGCTCTGAGGAGCTTCACTCAGGCCAGCAGGGCTCACGTATTTAGACTGAGCTGATGCCACCTGCTGATTTTGCAGGACCAGCTGGCATGTAACTTCAGGCGGGCTCCTCAGTCATCTGGCTCTAGGATTAAATACCTTTGAGATTAAGATGCAATTTTTTGACATGGAAGTTAAACGATTAACTAAACCAGACATTTTTACGTTCGGTATTACTGATCACTTGGATCAGGACATGTAGTTTTACCTTGTCTCTTCCTTCTTATGTTCTAGTTCTGCTTCCAGCTGCTGCTTTCGAAGCAGAGTCTCTCTT
>NW_010406681.1:68961-70951 GCF_000710305.1 Buceros rhinoceros silvestris | reverse complement strand
CTTTCCCTTCTCAAACGCTTCTCCAGCAATGCTGCTCGCTTCATTGCCATATCATTTTCTGCCTTTTGATCATCCTAGCAGCAACAGTATTTGAAGGAAAAGAACCCAAAAATATTAAGATCTCTGAATTCAGCAACTGATTTTGCCAAGTCATTAGACACTCAATACTGTACACAGGGTTGCAATAATCTAACATACCTCTGCAGTATTTGAAGTAAGTTTATTTTAAAAGATTTTTCTTAAGACTACTAAAAACTTTTCATAAAGGACTTTTTCCTCCCGAAGTCAAACAAAATACAACACTGATAGGAGAAAACTTGTTAAGTGAAATATTTTAGTTTAGAGTCAGATCCCACACTGCATAAACCTCTGTATCCAGCTTTGGAAGATTCTGTGTGTCTGAAAAGGAAGGTAATTTATCACAAAAAGCAGTAACTATGCAGCATATAGGGGAAACTTCTGCTGATCGTGCCAGGTGTTTTGTTAGAACTGAGGAATGCTTCCAGACAAGTAAGGTGCCCCTCAGTTACATAATACAAGAATTTGGGGTATTCCAAGATGGTAATTCAAAATTTTGATGGCTTTCAGTTTCTAGACCACTGTCTTACATTATAGATTGAAGTTCAAAGCCTGTCTGAATATAACTCTTCAAGAGGACAACAGGAAGTGCTCCCAAATACAAACTTCAAAAGGAAGTCTTCGAAGACTATACTTCCTTAGCCAGCTAAGCAAGGGAAAAAGGCTTTCCAACATGCAGCTCAGAGACATTCAACATTAAAAAAAAAATGCAGGTTGTTATGTACTTCAAGATGTCTTAGTTAAATTTGGGGGTGAGATGGGGAAGGAAGTGTAAGATATGAGCATGTTTAATTAAGGTCAACAAAGCTTATGGTTAAAAATAAATCTACATTCAGCATGTGTCTTCCTCACCCAAAACCTCCAAGAACTATTCCATAGCTATGAACGGACAGAGATAGCCTGGCACGCTCAGAACGGCAGTATGGTAGAATCTCACCATTCTTATGATGCTGAATTAATTAATTGTCGAGGGCAAAATATATTGCTTGTGCATTTAGAGTTGCATAACCACCTGCTTTGAATTCAATGTTAAGTCACCACTGAAATCCATATCTGAATTAGGAAGTTCCCTTTCAAAGGAAGCTTCATAGCAGACATACACACCCACTAGTTCTCTTACCTTAAAAAAGAATCCACAACACACTTTGTGGTCATCCTCAAATTGTTCTCTATCACTCTCACCTTCATACTTCTCAACAGATACTTCATTTTTTTCCGGTGGCTTCAAATCTGATAGGGAAACTTCAATTAAGTTAGCTGTTTTGGGGGCTGGTGTTGGTAAAATTGGTTGGCTTAGCTGATCTTCGTTTGGAGTGAGGCAGACGGTTTCTGTGATAGGCTGAGATAATACTTCGGAAACATTAGATTCAATAGGCTTAATCTCTTTTTCCTCCAACTTCTGTTCACACGGTTTCAGCAATTTTGGTCCTTCTTCTTTTGCTACCTCTTCTGTAGGCTTGACTTCCTTCAAAAGATTTCCCCTTAACTGAGGTTCACCTATATGTTCACCATCATCTCCAAAGCAAACAAATGATCTAGTCTGAATGGGAACCTGACTTGGAGAAAATCTCCTCAAACGAGGAAGGCTATCCACAGACCGCGGGGCAGTCAAGGTCCGATTTAGAGGTGTTATTTTCAGTTCATTTGGCCTAGGAGTCCTTTGCATTTTAATGTGAAAAGAGGCATTCTTCCTGTTGGAAGACTGCGGAGACTGATGTGTAGAGCGAGGAGATTCCTGTGAGAAAGGTGCAACGGGAGATGGAGTTCCTGTTTGCCTTGATGAAGACTTAAAGTCCCGAATCTGCTTCTGAGGAGAAGGCTGAGGAGGAGAAATAACCCAAGCCTGTTGCTCTCTCATCTGCATCAACATCTCCTGTTGAAGCGATAGACGTTGCATTTCTTGTTGCAGGAA
>NW_010406681.1:51476-68845 GCF_000710305.1 Buceros rhinoceros silvestris | reverse complement strand
TGTAGGGAAGAGTTCAGTTTTTCAATAGATTTTGTATATTCTAAGATATCTCCTTCATTAAAATTTTCTTCTGAGGGGCTTGCTAAATTCCATTGCTTCTCAGCATCCACAGAGGTAGCAGGAGATTTTAACCATTTGCTATGAGAATTTTCAGGGTTTTCTTTTATTAATTCTGAAGTCTTAATAGTTTTTTCATCTGCTTTTTGAGTTTCTTTTTCTTTCAACTGATTACTGTCAGTGAATACCTTCTCATCTTCAGCTCCTGCTGCTTCTTCTCGGAGAGGTGATACTCCATCTCCTTTCTTTTTCACAACATTAAGAAAAGCTGTTCTTCCCATTTTCTGCCGCTGCTTTGTGAATGCAGCTTCAACTTTCTTCTTCTGTGCTTCAATGGCTCGCCTCTTTTCCTCTAGCTTCATCCTAAGATGTACCATTTCAGAAGCCAGTAACTGTGTAGTGTCTCTTCCTTGCGGAACAGGTGCCTCCTCTGGGATATGAGTCCAAGCAACCACATGAGGGATGTTCAGCTCAGAACCTTCTGGTGTGGTTTTCTGAGAACTGCTTCCGCTGCTTCTACTATCTGTGTGGTTCAACTTCCTGAATTTCTGCTCTGCAAAGCTAGTCATCTTAACCCCTGAACTCGAAGAAGCGCTGCTGCCTGCCTGTGATTTAGTACTTACTGAGCTAGGACAGGGACTTAATTGATCTCTGTGATTGCTAGCTCGCACGTCATAATCCTGGAGAAATTTAGATGGTTCTTCCATGTCAGAGTCCATGCTTACAGTATAATCTCTCAAAGAAGAATCCTCATCCATCGTCTCTGGAATATCTTCTGAAGGGACGTGTATTCCAGTGTCTACTTCTGTATTGTCAGTCACAGGACTCAGAGCACCTTTTGTGTCTGTAATTATGTCAGGGGTAGACTGATTTGGTTTAATGTTTGAATTCAAGATGCTCATTTCCTGATTGTGAAGAAAGAACCCATTTGTAATTTGGTCTGGCTGGATACCTCTGGGAGATTTTTCAGTGTCGTGAATTATCTGCAAAGCCTCTTCAATGCTTGGTGTCTCAATCTGATTGCCAAAATCATCCAGAACTGCCCTGTTTTGCAGAGCTCCATTTGGAAACCTGTAGAGGCTGCTCTCATTGGCATTTTTTTGATTTGCGTTAAGAGGCTGATTAGCCTTTGTGTCTTTATGAGCTATCATGTCCTTTTCCTCTTCAATATCCTGATTTCCCTCTTCTCTATTTACTGATTTGAAGGACAGATTTTTTCTAATATGTTTTGGCACACGGTTGATGTTTACCGAAAGGCCTTCGTTGCTCACAGATCTAGTAATTCCTCTGTCTGGAGTAGATACTGGAACGCTTTTTTCTTTGTCAAAAGAAATGTCAAATGAAACTCCATGTAACGATGACCTAATAGAGATTAGAATAAAGGAAATAACTCAGCAACTCATGATGAATAGTAATGAAATATTCACATTTGGGTTTAAAATGATTTTAAGATTGTAGCGTTAAAGGCATTGTTAGATATACTGTATTTTGCTCGGCTTCAAAGATACTCTAATAAATATATCACATACATATATTTTTATAGCTATTTAATACATAGATATAATAAAGTAAAAATACATGGAAAAATGGAATATAACAAGATCTTCCTCAGAGATAGTCAACGCTTTTTACTACTTTGGAATAAATTCTGGGCTTTTTAGAAATACAGGAATTGTCATAGCAGATCAGAAGGAAGGTGTGAAGAGGGACGCAATCTACACTTACTGGATAACCCGCCACTGTAACTCTCACTGTTTTAAATTTAGTTTACATCCTACAGGTTGAGAGTTTATGACCAGTCTAACTGAAAAACAAAACATTCAGCCTGATTGTTTTACTGTCCACAGAATAATACAAGTTTAAATACTAGTGAGCTCATTAGCCACGTTACTCTTACCACTTTTAGTTGATTGCAATGACTAAATGTGATCATATTTAATACCAACAATTCAAATATACCTAATTTAAACATAAAGAGATTATTTATTTCTGAAGTTTATTTCTTATTGCTGAGTTCTTAATCCATAATACAGTTTTCTCTTTATTTTTCTACTTTTGCAAGCTGTTTACAAGAACTTTTATTAGAGAATTCTGAAAAATCCAAACTACAATGGCGCATTTATTACTATTTATGACCACTAAGTAATAATTTTTTAATTAACTGGTACAGTAGGACTACTTACCGTTTCTCTTTGGGCCATGTCCCTACATACCCATCTACATAAGACATGGATGTGGACCTTCTGATGACTCCTAAGTGAAATTAAATAGAACCCAAAGTAACTGCTATGAAAAAATTATTTTATCATCACCTTCTGTTGCTTTAACAAATTAGTTTGCTTCACTACCTAGAACATTGCAATGGCAAAAAAAAAGTTTTTTATATTGAGAATAAAGTAGCGCAACTGAGTCAGTTTCATCCTGAACATGTATTAAACCCCTCATTTCTCAAAGAATTTACAGCTGAGAAAATATACTAGAAATGCAACTAAAATATACTACAAATATTTGTTATAACCCATACTCCCCATAACCCAAACAGAAGTCAAATTAAAAAAAATATACACAGTAAGAGGCACAAATGCAAACTTCCCATTTGTACATTTTATAAATTATAGAACTCATTCATTAGCCTTTGACGTAAAGCTCTCCCGGTAATTTCTGCATAAATAATGTTTGAATAAACACAAGTGAGATAGCAATTTACTCAGAAGATGACACCTTGTCTTGGTGCTTCATCCACCCATTCGTTAATTGTTACCTGGAGCAGATGAATAAGGCTGCTGGGGTGTATGCAGCTGATGAGATGGCGGGTAAGTTGGACTTTCCAATCTACAAAGCAAGAGACATTAACTTAGAAGAAATATATATCAAAAGCCACATTACAAAAGGGCAACCAGGCTTCATGATCTGGGCCAACACAAAAACAGATTTATTTTTTTGTGACAGGGAAGAAAGTGACTTCTCTTCTTGAAATACTCATTTATTATCTCAAAAGAGAACACTGTGATTGCCTTTAGCTGGACCTGATGCCGGCACACCAGAAAGTCGAAAAGGTATTCCTCCTACCCAAATGGCTGCAGAACAGCGCTAGTTTTAACACACTTGCCTCCCGATTTATTTCATGTAAATGTTATTAGCAGAAGGTTCCCTTTTTTAGGTTGAATTTTAGCAAAAACCCCACACATAAACATCAACAAAATGAGGCAGTTCCTACCGGCCTCAAAACTGCATGAGTACAGCTAGTATTACATAATTTTCCTGCACCTCTCCTTTGCTTAGTCTGAAACTTTGTGTTGGACTGCAATATGCACTAAACGTGGATAAAGGAGATTTGGTGACAGCTACTACTTTATAAATACAAAAATATTTTCTTTACTAAAAGAATAATCACAAAGATTTGCTCTGTTTCTACTTACAACAGGCACCTTTTTTTTTGGTTCACAGGGAAGGTCTGTAATGAAGCAGCTGTGTTAATCCAGAATAGGATTAACATCATTCAGCCTTTCGATCAGCGTGCTTCCTCGGGACCAGAACAAAGACACATGCATAGAGACACATGCATTTGTATGTGAAACACTTCTAAAGAAGCCAGACTTCAAAAACACGCTGGGTTAAATCCTTTCATGTTTTGAATTTTGTTCACTGAATTGAGAAGAACACTCCCAACTCCCTTTTTTCAATCAGTAGTTTTCAAAACATTTGTTTAGTGCTTTTATAGTTTATATGCTGTATGCTGTAGACATGTTTCCAAATAGTATTTGTGGGAAAGATATTCAGGTCAATTTAAGAAAAAAGTTGTTTTACAAACTACAGAAGCATATTTCATAAGTATATACTAAATTATTCAAAACAGGCTCTCATATTTTTCCTGATTTTTTTGTGTTAATACCACTACATTACATATTTGTTTTAAATGACATTAGGATTTCTACGAAAATTTGAATATCGTTAATATAATGTCTCCAAGTTATCTTAAAAGAGAAGTATGCTTTCAAAGTTCCATCCAGCAGCCTGTGAAAACTTGCTGCCACAAAGAAAATCTATACACTTTATTTTCCCTCAAGAAATGATTTTGGCACCACGACTGTGGTTCCATGGCAACCTCAGACATCGTAACTGTCCTCCTCTAGAGACCCACTCACTCCTCTGCACTGGATCTGGCTCTCCATCCCATCCTGAGTCATTTCAACAAGCTAAGCCAACAGCAAAACATTCATGTTCTCCAGCTGGGTTAGTTTTTTTCTCTCTTTGTGTACTGTAGCTGTAGAGAGTGATAAGGTCTTCCCTGAGAAATTAATGAAATGTATGATCAGCTAGAGAACACAAGGAAAACAGGATGTTTTTATATTACTTCAAATCTGTAATAATAATACTGAAAAAAATGTTTCACGTATATTTACAAAAACTACAAATAATGCAAAACATATTAAATTCCATTCTTGATGCTCACAGGACTTGGGAAGTTCATCGTAGCACAAGTACTTATTTTTACCAATTTGACCTTCATGGTACTTCAGTAACATGATCAGACCAAATTAAAACCATCGCTCAGTGCTTTTCTTGCTGTTATCTTAGTTCAGTTTATTTACCATTTTTGGAAATTTTTTTGTGAATTCTGTAAAAATAGCTTTTCCAGAGCAGACTTGGTGAACAGCCCCACATGAAACCGGAGAGGACAAGACGGCCACGTGACCCTTCTCTGCTGAACGGTAAGAGCTGTCTTGGAAACTGGAAAGACAACAGCACGCTGTCCAAGGGGCAAACAGCAACTGTACAAACAAGAACATGTTGCCTGCCTTGCGATGGGGCAGTGGAAGAAATAGTTGAACCACGGGATCTTCCACAAAATTCTGCCGATTACCTTTGGTAACTCAATCCAAATCTTGCATTACAAGAAGACACAAAAAGTAACTAGAAACCCGTGTTTGATTTTGAATAGAAAGGCGAAGAGTGTGAAACAGAACCAGGGTTCTCTGACACTACCTGGCTATGAAGTCAGAACCAGATGGGCTATCCACATAATTTCTTCTGTTTGCATTCAAGCTGCGAGCAGAAGCTGCATCTTTTGCAGGTTCATCTGCCAAGAAGAACAAAGCTCAAGTTATTATAGTTTAATATTAATAAAATTAATAAAAATTCATTAAATCCATAGTAGAAAAGCTGATGAAATAATCTGAAGGAATGCTTTCCAAAGACTTAAAGAATTTTCATTGGTTTAGATTAAAATCCAGTCACTTCCTTTCCATTTTAATTGCTCCAAAGTTCCCATTTGGGCACTAATTAAAGGAATGGAGAAGAACAAAAAAATGATTAGAAAAGGCAAGGGAAGAAATAATAAAGAAAAAAAACTGTAAAAGAGCCACAGAATTAAAAGCAAGCAATCTTTCCAGTAAAAATAAACCTTCTTCTGGAAGAAACTTTTCTGATAATTTTTATTTCCCCAAACCCTTAGACTGACTTTTCATCTATAAAATAGTACTTTGGTCGTGTCCTAAATTAATTAGCAATATTTAGAAGATTTAAATCACGCTATAAAGCATATAAATGAAAACAAAAAGTATGAAAGCCACATAACAGAGCACTTCTGTATGAATGCTTAAGTTACCGTGACTCTGTACTCATTAACAGATCTCCAGATGTACACGAGAAGTGGATTTTTAAATTTGAGAATCTACTGATGGAAGACTGTGCCTCTGCACTGAGCTACAAAATGCAATTTTACAATTAACTATCTGTCCACTTTCCCCAGATTTATGTTCCTTTCTCTTGGTATCTTCTCCTCAGCAATACAAGCTCTTCAGGCTAAATTCTGTTCTTGGCTCCCTGTTCTGTTTGTAATCCCTGCATGGACATAAATGGATTCTAGGCTTGATTAGGTCAGGAAAATTTGCAAATGATTACACCACAACAATTTAAATTAGTTTTTGGTAATAGACAACAAAATCTAGTTGTGATTTATGAGACGAAATGAAGATTAACATGAGTAAAGAGTGCTTTGCTCCTTCTTTAACGGGGTTGTTCACCACCAAATCCTGTTAACTAAAATAGTCACTGTATTGGTAAACACAGACGTTTTAAAAACATGCACATTAAAACTGATCCTTAACATGATTACCTTGGGGATGCACAACAACACGAGGTTGTACAAACGATGGCTTCACCACTTCAAACCACCAGAACAATTCTGCCATGAACACCATGTAGTTGCTCTACAAAAAAAACCCCATTATATTAAAACACAAGCCTGCAAACAAACAGATTAAGCAGGATTTGGGATACGCCTCTGCGTCTCGTGCAGTTTACAATCGCTTTTAATGATTTCTTAGAAAATGAGAAGGGTAAGACTGATCTGTATCACCAGCTATCTAATACACGTAACTTTACCACATGGTAACCGTTTGTTTCGGTTGAAATGGTTCATGATAGGCATGCGCTCAGGACTAAGGTCCTGTAGGCAGGGCAGAGAGGTACAGGACAGGTGGAAAAAGATGCCTGTCAAACACAATACCCTTTCCATAAAAAAAAAGAAAAAAGAAAAAAGAAAAAGAGTAGTGAAAAGGCCATGGTTTTGCAAGGCTAGGCAATAAAATTTTCAGAGCTTCTTAACATCAAAAACTCTGGTAACCCTTAGTTGTAGCGTAGGAATTTTGAACCTGACATAGACTATCCACAATAAAACCCAGACTTGCCCTGGTCTTCTCTACTTGCTTTGGCTTCTGCCATCGACAACTGTTGTGGGGACCAGAGTATGGTGCCAGGTGGACCTTTGGTTTGCTCAAAGACAGCTGTTATTTTGGTTTTTAGAATGGAGTTGGCTTCTACGTTTTCTATGTGACTGAAGGTGAACTTCAGTATAGACAAAATACCTTTTTTAAAGCTACGGTTTCTAAATATTACAATTTCTATAATTTTTCACTTAACATTTCCTCCTCCCTTTACCTCCCTTCAAACTTCTGCATGTTTAACTTGATTTTACTAAAAAAAAGTCTTCTAGTCATAGCGTTCTCATCTGAAATAATATTGTATTTAAACACACCATTTTCTTATGTTTATGATGAAACACTACATTTAACTGTGACTATTTTATGAAGGACTCAGATATTTCTTCTGAGAATATCTTCTATGCAAACCCGAGCTACTGCAAGACAGTTTGTTTTTTAAAAGTCACCCAAGTAGTATTTACGAAAGTAAAAGAGAAACTGCTGGCTATACAGCCCACTCAGAACTGAAGCTACTTTAGACGCATGATAGTGAAACATTCTGATGGAAAACGTTTTTTCTCACAAGTATTTTACAGTCAGAAAGTGATGCTAATAATAATGGTCAAAGGGGAAGACTAATGATCAGTAACTTAAGTTTTTGGAAAAACTGACTGTGAGTCTGTAGTAATCCTGCTACCCAGGGCTAGAAGGAATCTAGACATTATTTCCACAGATTTCACCTTGATTATGCTGACAAAAGTTCTAACAGCCTGTCACACGATTAGCACTTGCACTTATACACAAAAATATTCAGAAACATATCAGTATTTTAATAGTACTAAAAATAACAAAGCTCTGAGCAGCTCAGACTGGCTCAAAACCACTGAACAGCAGATGGCAGACTTGCAGCTTCACTGATGCTTTTATTTGCTAAACACTGATTTTTTTTTTTTTCAATTTGATATTTTTAGACTGTTCATTAGTTGCATGTAGTCAGCTGTACTACTGGTTACATCCATCTATTGCATCTCCTGGTACTGTACAATAAAAATCCTTCTGTTTGACACATTTTGGAGGATTATCTTCTGAAAAAAATTCCCTTATTCTGAGTATATAAGCTGCAGTCACTACTCGTTTCTGTATCAAATGGAGATAAGCTAGCTTGTTTTACAAAACTTTATACAAAAAAGATAAATTATTTTCTTTAATATCACAAGTAATTTCTAAATCAAATTAGCTAACAGAAATTAGTCAAATCTTGCCACTTAAAATAACTCATATCCTTGTAATATTTTTAGTTTTAGATCTGCATATTTACAGAATAGCAGCTACAACGTCATATATAAAAATGATACAGATCATTTGCAATCAGGCTAGAGTCCAACAAAACCGATGCCTTTAGGAATTTTCTCAAAATGAATGTAAGAACACTGTAAAACTTGTATCACGATGCACATCAAAATCTCTGTTCAGAAGGAAAGTAAGTTCCCTCAAATGCAAACCCGCAGTCTATGTTACGAACGTGCTGACATAAATGCACCAAGCCTGAAGAAAACTGGAGTGTTCCCAGCTCTCTGGAGAAGGCCAAATTACAGTTCTGTGTACGATCCAAGCACCGTCGCTTTGTCATATCTCCTGCCACAGGTTAATAAATGCCACAACTCACGTTGAAAACTCCAGTATGTCTTGTTTCAGACCAGAACAAAGAAGTGGGCAAACTGGCTGATGAACATCAGTGAAAGCAAACCACGCTGCTTCCCTCTGAATAACAAGTCAGGATCATTTGGTACCTCTCAGAAGAGAAATCTTCTCTTAAAAAATGTTCCTGGTTGAATCCTCCTTTTCATTCCTGAGCCCAAATCCTTTCAGACCAGCCCAATGGGGATCAAACCGCTGGCCCAACTCCCACCCTCGGTCCTCAAGAGCCTCACCAGAGCCAGTCAGCTGCTCCCCCGGGTCTGAGGAAGCAATCCTTTCAGACCAGCCCAATGGGGATCAAACCGCTGGCCCAACTCCCACCCTCGGTCCTCAAGAGCCTCACCCAGCTGCTCCCCCGGGTCTGAGGAAGCCGTATGCAGGCAGACACGGGCGTCACCTGCCCATTCAGCCTTGGGTTGGCAGCCCAACCGGCAGTGGATTTTTTCGTTGGGATTGAAGGAAAAGCTGTACACCCTGTGTGGACATTGCGTAGCCCTTATTTCTGGATTTCCATGACGTATTTGAACGCCATCTTTCACCTCTCCAGGATGCTCTGAGGACGTGGTGCTGATTATAGCTTCTGCTTACATAGCTTGCACCATTACAGCAGGAAGTATTCAGAACTGCTCAAGTACAATAACTATTTTTAGTATAAAACAATCTTTCATATATTATATTCTCCTGTTCTATTCAGCAGTCGGGGGGGGAAAAGAAAAAAAGGAAAAAAGTTGTGGAGCCAGGCTCTCGATCTGGCCGGCCGGGCCTTTGACAGCACAAACGTTTGTTCTGCCCGAGCTGGCCCACATTCCTGTCAGAGGAAGCCCCTCACAGGCGAGAGACAGCCATCAGCCCTCGGATTTCCCTCGCTTCCCATCCAGACAGCTTTCATCCTGAATAACATGCCTTCTGCACGAGCCCGGGTGAGCAGACTCTACGGTGACCAGAGAAGAGCAGCCGAAAGAAAGGAAGCTGAGGGGCAGACATGAGAGCGTCCCAGGAGACTGAGAGGCTGCAGGGACGGGTGGCCCCGCTGAATCCCCAGGAATCCGCACACGCAGGACAGCAGGGCTCGGCCACATCCGTACAGGGCCATCAGCACACGCTAGGGCCAGCCACAGGCTGGATAACCCTAACAGCACCCAGAAGGGCAGTAGCTGTCGCATGCACACGAAGAGTACAGGATTACGTGTGTATACAGACCTCAAGAGACAAGTGAAGCCCGTGAGCAGCTCACCGGACACCTTCCTGAAAGCCACTGGTGGGCCAGTATGACACCCTGCTTCTGGGAGGCCACTGAGCTGGGCTCCAGTGCAGTAAAAATGACGTGTGAACTGTGTGAGCTAATGAACGCCGCCTGTGAATAGTGATCTCTTCATAATGACGGATTCATCCAGTTAATAAAAGGTTATTGGCTGTGATCTGTCTCTCACCCTGACTCAACCCCCTATCAATGAAAAGGGAATGTACAACAACACATGCAGATTCAATTACCAGCACAATTATAGGATTTTTTTTTTAATGCCGCGTGTTTTTGAAAGCTCAGAAGAAGGAAGACTTACAAAAGACAACAATTAACTGTGTGTCAACTGATTCAATGACTAATGCCTACGTGAGCTCTCAAATCATGGCAAACTTCAAATGATTCAAGGTGCCAGTCGGTACCTTCTTGGACAGTAAAGCTGATAAATGACCTGTTCTTGGGTAGGAACCCTACGGTCCTACTAGAATAAACTGTCAGAAAATGATCTAAAAATATCAAGAATATAGTCAAATAAAACCAAAGATGTGCTTTTCCTCTTCTACAAATACTTTCGACATTATATCTCACGTGACAAATGGAACACGTGAGATGCATTTTTTTCTTTCTACTCAGGAACGATACGTGTCCCTACAACATCCTTTCAGGAATTACACATTCCATAAGACCTTTATTCAAGGCACAGATGCGACATAGCGACTCTAACATTGCAGTGCTAATTGACTGTTGGACCAAAGTAATAAAGAAGTCTCTTTACTGCTCTGCAGGGTGATTTGTGCTTCCTGTCATGGCACTTCATGCAAGTTCTATTTCTACAAACTTGTTCATTGGATGGGCAGAACACACGTGTGTTAAGACACAATATAACACTTTTTTCAGTTCGTGTAATATTCCAGATACAGGTGAAGAACAATATATATTTAAAAAAATATTGTTTCAGGATAGAACTGCTTACAAGAGAAGGGAATAGGGAGGACCAGGGCAAAAAAGCAATCTACACAACCAAAGAGAAATCCAAGATTTTCTATTCTTTCTTCTTGTTAAACATGCAGGGAGGATTTGGAAAATATTGTGACTTGTGTTTGCCTGTCTCAAAGGAAAACAAACAGGAACCAGTACGATCCCTTGGTGGTGCCTCAAGCATTCATGGAATGTATTCAAATTATTTTTTTCTTTAACCAGTAGCCCTACCTTAGTAAACATCTTATAAGCTTCACAAATGTGTTTTTCTTAGAGGAGAAATGGGCAGGTGAGGAGCAACAAAACTTACTTTCTGCTTCATTTGATTATGACACATTAAAGCTGTCTAGAAATCCAGACAAAACCTATTTCTCCTCTGTGCTGAAACAGAACTAAGTCAACGCTTTCATCTGCTGCAACATCTGAGAGCTTGTTAAGTGCATTCTTGTTAGGCGAAGTTTTAAATTAATCTGATCTTATTTCTGTGCCAAAATTATTGATGGGAAAGCCAAAAGTGGGCACAATCACTTTGGTCAAGCCCTGCACTGAATTTTTGTATCATACATTGTCTACAACCTCCCTTGACGTAACGTAACAGAACAGCGCCGTGTGCCAAGCACAGAGCGTAAGGGATGCGCCTGGGGCTGGATCACTTCACAGAAAGAGGCGCCACTCCTTTCCTCCTCGAGCTTAGCACGAAGGCAGGATACCCAGTGTAATTTCTAGTGCCACGCATGGCAGAGCATCGTCATTCCAAAAACTCAGCTATTCTTTTCTTGAGGCCTTTTCCAGTAACATACGAATGGTTTGGTTCTTTTTATTCTTTCTGTCATCTCTATGATTGCAACAGACTTCACCAAAAGCAGAATGCCACCTACTGTGCAATATGAGGTATCCTCTACAATAATAAATACTTTTGCTAACAGACACCTGAAACAAAGGCACAGGCTTCTATAAATCTTACAACTTGATACTATATAAATTTTGTAGGCCGAGATAAAGATGACTTCTCCTAACCAGTTTAATTCAATGCGAAATACTAAAAATATCTGTTTACAATGGAAGTTTTTCAAAGTGAAAATAAAATTATTTCGAGAATAAGTATATTTATTAAGACTTACTCTATTCAGATACATTGGAAAACTAAGAAGGAGCTCCTTTAACTGTGAATTTATTTTGAAAGCAAATTAACTCTTAACACTGGAAAAACAGTTTGTATCACTAGCCAAAGTTTCCATGCCAAGTTTTAGAAGAAAAACTTGGCAGCCTTTCTTTGCAGCATTTACATCTAAATAAGTATCCAACCACAGCAACTTGTAAAAACATGATCACAAAAGGGCTTTCTCAGTTCTAGAAATACTCTAAATCTTTGAAAGAACTCTAAATTCCCTCTAAATCAGTGTTCTGAAACAGCAACATGATTGAGTCTGTTGCATCTTAAAAGTCTAAAGCCTGACGCATCGAGATTTTGACAAAATAGTTACTTTTTTAAAATTGAAGCTCCATAGTGCATACTGGCTTGAGAAATAATTCATTACCAGTATTATTAATTGTCACAAATGAAATCAAAACCAGTATTATTAACTGTCACAAATTAAACCGAAAAATATAAATTCCCTTTATTCCACATATCTGTAAGCAGCGAAGATGTCCTCCTGGAGATCCCTGACCGTGGCGTAGGCTCATGCACTGGGAAGCCACAGGCAAGAGAGGCTGCGCAGCAGCAGATTTTACAAGTACCTCGGCAGGTTACTGTACCCGGGATGGAAAACCACCACGGGCTGACCGAGGGCACCTACCACGCAACTCTGCGTACACAAAATACAACAGCTAAGTAGTCTAGTCTTAGGTGCTACTGCCCTCACTCATTCTGACAGTTCGTTACTTAATTGAAAAGGATTGGGTTCAACCCTAGAGGAGACAACAAAGCTTTATTCAAGCTCTGGCTTTTGTGACTCAGCTTGTGAGATCGTTATAAAGATCATGAAAGCAGTGAAATGACCTAGATATTCAGGAAACAATTACATCCCACCTGCAATGGATGTGCTGACTCCATAAAAATAGTATTTTTTCCCCTAAAGGCAGGCCAACGAGTATCTTAAGCAAGTGAAGAGTGATTTATAGAGAAGAAAGTCTTAGAGAAACAAAAATGAAAAATTAAAGTTACAGGTAGGCAAGAAATAATTCAATTGCTCCTTGTCTTTCCACAGAGGCTTAAAAAATGACAGAATAAGCAGAACTTCTTTTCCCTCTTTCTAAAAGAGCAATGACTGAAAGTGCTTAATCGTTTATCCAAACAACTGTATTTGTAGGAATTCCAGGGAAAACACTGTCAAGATTTTTCAATGAACTTAACTCAGAAGTTTACACTTCTACAAAAGTGAAAAAAAAACTCGTAAGGTTAAAAACCATAACATTTTTGTGTACACAGAAATGATTAAGGGCAAGTAATAATTCCATGTTTTTTCATACAGCAGCAAATCAAAAAAGACTAAATGTTTCATTAGTGAAACGTTTGCATTTTTATTCATTTATTTATTCATTTATTACCTTTATTGAAGAAGCTGCATAGAGCATATCCTCAAGACTGAAATGGCAACACTGGTTAAGGTATTCTTGACAAAATTCTTGAATCAGTTGTAGATTATACAAGCTGTCAGCCAAAGACATTGTCTCTTTCAAACAAATATCTAAAAAGGAAGAATAGAAGCAAAGATTAGATATAGTTACAGATTTTCAAAAAAGCGCTTTATGCTTTGCTGGATCCTGGAGCGTTTTCTGAATAAATTCAGATTTGATTTTTTTTTCAGGGGGATTTTATTTTTCTATTTCAGAACTTAAATGATCACTCTACTTTTTAACTTTAAACATTTTTATATCTTTAGACACTTTTCCATACACTGATTTTGTTTTTTCGCTATTGACAATTTTCCTCTGCTTTACTTTTGTGAAAATGGAAGTCACGCTCTAACTCCTCCTTTTTCCATATAACGAAAAACCATACTTTAATACATATTTCTTCAATTAGATTTTCTATACAGCAATAGCAGTAGGAAATGTATGCTTTTTCAAATTCTCCATACATACTCTTCATTCGTCTATGCAGAGGGACCTGAGAATACATTTTAATGCTATTAACCTAAATCTTCCCAAAACCACAGCAACGAGTCAATCTTATGTATTTGTTTTTGTGGGTTTAGAGGTTTTGTATGAGATTCTACAAGGATCTGAAGTCTCTGATGTATGAATTTTCTCACTCAAAATGCTACGTGAAGACAAGTGGTACAGCGAACAGACTAGCAGAGTTATACAGTATTCTCTGAATACGACTCATGCTCAGCTAACCTCCTGTTCCCTTTTTGTGATTGCTGCTTGGAAAATTAAGTAGCAATAATAACTTCCTGGAAGAAAAGACAGCCCTTGTAAAATGAAGGACTGAATAAAAGAAAATTACTTCCAGAGCATGCATCAGATTTTATTTCCAAAGCAGCAGTGTATCACTGAGCTCTACAAAAGTTTTAAATTGTTTAGGATAAAAGGTTTCTGCAGACAAAGAATCTTTTCGTCAGACAAAGAATCTACTTTGATGCTAGGAGGATAAGGATTCCCACCCGGAGGAAATCAGAGATGATGATCAACGGAAAAAATGTTTGGCTAACCTGACTGAAATGGGATAAAACTTCCCAATGCAAAATGCAGTGTCATGCGTTTGCATCCAGTAAAATTGAAAGAGCCATGGAGTAGGAAGGTATTTTGTATTAGCGTGAAGATGTTTATGAGCTTTCAGCATCACGCAGCTAAGAAAAAAACCAAACATGATGCCAAAATGTATCAGAAAATTTATCTCCAGTAGTGACAGAGGAGAGCTGTACAAAGCATATGAGACGCCAGGCTAGATTTCTGTATACAACTGCAACCATTCATACTCCAGGAAGATCAACCAAAACTGGATGAGCTGCAGAGGAAAACTATTGAGGATAATAACGAAAATGGAAATCCACTTCAGAAGGGGAGACTGAAAAGGCTTGGTTCAGTAGCCTGGGCAAAAGATAAAGAAAATATACCAAAAAGGTAGACATCAGATTAGGAGAAGCTGTTCAAGCCAAAGGGCACTGCTAGAAGAACAGCAAAGGCACACAGACAGGCTACAATCACATTTAGGAAGAAAAGAAAAATAAGATTTCAACTCAAGTGAAAAATGGAGCTCTGTGGCAGTGGGTCAGAAGAGTGCAGATTTTAAAGAGCTAGACAATTTTAAAATAGAACATGATAAATTCATGAAAGGGATTACATAATTTCGTACAACAGCCAATTTCTTAGCTCACTAACATGGGGAGTCCTTTCTAGACCTGTATTCCTTGAAGGAAACCTAGATTTGAAAGTAAATGAAGTGTTAATGATGAGAAAATCTATTTCAGACTACAGAGAAATTTAGATTAATATTTTTTCTTTTTTGTTAATGTATTTTAAAGCATTTTTGCATATGCCTTTCTGTTACCTGCTCTCTTTAGTTCCAATACAGAACAAAGTCTCAGTGAAATTTAAACTGCATCAAAAATTAAATAATTTAAATACAGGAAAGATAGGCAAAGTCTTTTTAAAGTGCTTTGAGTTGTTTCAGAGTACCTTTGAATTTACTTCTGAGACAATGGCACGCATACTTATTTATCTTTAGGGAAGATTATGTCAGGACACCTAACCAGAACAGTAAAACTGAAGTTCCAAAGATGACATGTGCCATGTCTTGTTTCGAGTCAGATGCTGGAGGAATTTGCTGGTAAGTATCTACGTGGCCGCACAAGGTATACAAGTCCATTCCGACTCTCTGTATTTTCAGCCATGCTAAAACAGTACTAAGAAGCTAAGTGTTACCCCCATTCAACACTGCGCAAGTCTTCACTTTTTGCTAATCGCACACAGGAGTATATATTTGGCTACAACATTTCTGTAAACTGAAAGTTGTATTTTTCAAAATTGGTAAGCTGAAGAAGAATCGCGAACACGTGCATCTCAATGTGTTTCATCCGCAACACCTACTTCCTACTGTGCTGGAAGCTTCTATAAAACGGTTGTGTATACGAATTCCAGATTTCAGTCCTCAGCAAGCTTTATACTGTTGTTCATATTCCTGGATTTCTCAGGATGCTTCTGTGTAAGTGTTCCCACGACATCAAAGGTATCGTGGTCAGAACACAGGCAGAAAATGACGGGTGCTAGCTGCCAAGATGTTTTACAACTACAGGGGATTCTCATTTGCCAAGAGGAAAATGTGACTTTAACCAGACCTAAGCAAAAGAACAAGGTGAAGCTGCTGATCAGCTGCTGACATAACTGCTATTACAGAACAGCACGACACCAAAACAGATTATGTATTTTCTGTTTACTATATAAATGATATAGGTAATGACCAGGTGAACAAAAAGTCCATAATAGAGAGCAACTGCTTGCCAGTGCAGCTGTACAGAGCTTGACTAACTCTAAACTCTTCCATGTTTTATACCCACGACTGCTCAGATTCACAAGAAAACACTTATAGAGCTTCAAGTTTAAGGGTTTTCCAGGTGGTTTGAAGATTCATAGCACGAAGGGAAGTGTGTTGCCACAGTCAGATCTGTAATAACACATCTTATTATATTAGTGGGATAACAAAAGTACGCACAACACAGAAGGACACCTTTGTTCCTTTTATATAAATGTAAAAATAAATAGACACAAAATTGATATTAAACCCACCACACTGATATTATGCCTCTTAATTCTCATATTTAAGCACCTTCCTTTACACTGTTGTCAAGCACAGACATTTAAACTTTCACGGACATTACACTTTCATGGACTGAGAGACACGTTAGACATACCCTCCAGTTTAACAATATCTGGACAGTAGAAGTGGATCAGGGCTGCTAGAGCACAACCGTCTGTCCCATCCTTTAGCAGGTTCTCCACCAGGGGAATGCAGGGCAGCTGTTTAAGCAATGTTTGCTCCTTCCTGTAACGGGCCTGCAGTACAGAATGAAGAAATTTAGAGTAAAAGGCTTTGAAACAGATGAAGAAACAGATTAGTATTTTAGCTCTCATACCCTGTTAGTGAAAAAGTATTATTCAATAAATAGTTGAATATTCTCAGTGTTAATTTCTGAAGACCTGTTCATGTTATGCCCCATTCTGAATAGCATAAATAAAACGTAAGAAGCAGCTAATGCTACAATGCTACTACTGAGCATTTCTTTCAAGACTACCGAATTTTGATGATCTCTGTATAGCACACTGAATTAATTATTGTTATTCATCAGAAACAATCTGTGTGAAAACACAGTGAGCCAAATCCTTAGCTGGTGTAACTTCAGTTTACAAGCAAGTCAAATGACTCTGTGAAGTTAACTCACCTAAGAATTTTGTTCAAAATCTTTCACATACCTGACTTAAGGACAAATTCAGAAACAAGGAAATCTGATCAACTTCATTTTTATTACAAGCATACGTCATTATAGGCAGTTCTAAATGGAGAAGCATTAACAGTCAAGTGTTATGACCATGCAGTGTCCCACTTAGAAAGAGGAAACATTTTGAAAAACAACTCAGTGTATAAAGAGATCGTTAGTTTAGAACGCCAAGATAGCATTTAGCTGCAGTGAACACATTTTTCATGTTGGGGTTTTTTGTTTGTTTGGGGGGGGGGGTTTGTTTGTTTT
>NW_010406681.1:35060-51401 GCF_000710305.1 Buceros rhinoceros silvestris | reverse complement strand
TGTGGGGGGTGTGTTTGTTTGTTTTGGGGTTTTTTGGGGGGGTGGGGTTGTCATCATTCTTAGTTCCTTTTCACTGGAAACAAATGCAGGTAGAGGAAAGTGATACAGATCTTACTACAGCTTCTTTTTAAAACAGTACTGAACTATTACTTTTCTATTCATACCACAGAACTACTTACGATGCCAAGAGCTTTTCTGAGTTAATTTTCCGCTATTTTCATTCACCTATACATACTAAACTGAAAGTCTCCCTGCAGGGACAATGAGAAGTCTGTGTGGATGTTGCTCTTCCCAGCAAAGCTGCAGCTGACAGTTCCTAGCTCCTGCTCTCCGAGTTTTGGCTGTGCTGGAGCAATTGCTGATGGGGCTGCATGGTAAGACCACTGATCCAGCTACAACAACTTCTCATCTCTGTTTCTGCAGTGAATGAGTAGGCAGGGCTGGAGGTTTTATGGGTGGGGTGGGAATTGTTTAATCTAGCTTTGCTGGCAAAAAAGTCTGTGGAACCACAGACTAACCCTGAAGGCTACGCTTACTCCACTAGATTTCTGCCAAGGATCCCATGGGATTAACTTTAGTGCATGTCAGTGTCCTCTAACTGGCCCAAGAAGTATGAGCCTAATCTGGCAACAGCGGACACATCAGTTCTAGAAAAATAAAGGGCTTATATTTGGCCCAGGTAACTTACACTTTAACCAATTAATATTTAAAAACCCCGAGAGTTAGTCTTTATTTATACTTGAACTATACTGGTATTTGTGTGTCAAGTAAGCCATATGAAAATTAAAATGTTATTTTTGCATGCTATGGGATATATTCAGTAACACCAACAAAATCATGTTAGTGTTCCATGCATATTAACATTCTTTTCCCCATGTTACTAATTCTCCTTACTATTCTAATGAAATAGGCCAATTATGCTTGCAGTGAAAGTCTGTTCTTTTTCACTCTATCCAATCCAATGACCCCACATGATGAAAATCTTTACGTTTCAATTACCATGTTAATATGTCCATGTACGTCCTCTTCTCAAAATGACTGAAATTAAGTTTATGAAATCTTACAATTTTTTAGTTATAAAATAATGATAAATGTATCCTGTACAAATGGACTCTAACATCATGGTCCAACAAGTCCTGTGTAGTTGATATATTCTTTTAAATAGCATCTTTTTAATGGAGTGTTCAAAAAGATTTTAAACGGTTAATACAGCGGTCTTGCACTGTATACTGTGTGAAAAGGTCTGTCACTTTAGTGATGTCTTCACTGGCTGTATGAACAGTGTCTGCAGATGCTGGGAACTGTGCCATATCAGAAAGAGGACTGAATTCCTCGTACAGAGCATGCCAGGCATGTTACTTCAATAAAATAAACATATCTAACCTGATATGCTGGGTTCATTAGGGTATTTCAATTGGTTGAAAAGATAAAAGAAATTATACTGAACAATAAAAGACACTGGTAACTGCACTGTGTTTTTAAAAACCTTATATTTGAAGAAACTTCCCATCAGTTGCAATGCTTACTACTAAATATGGATGCAATAATGTCAAAGATTAATGTCTACATTTATTATAAAGCTTTAGTGCTAATTTAAACACAAATGCTAATACAGGTGTCTTTTTTGAGATCCTCCACCAGCCTGGTTTATCATCTTTGAGCTTATGCCACTTAAACAAGCCTAGGAACAGCTGACTCACTTGCATAAAAACCAGGTCAGCTAAAGATGAACAAAGAGCACACCAGCTACTCTGCCATTAGTGCTCATGTGTATTCTGATGTAACCATTAATAATGAAAGCTCTTATGCATTTACCACAGCAGATAACATGTTACTAATTTACTTCTCAGAGTAAGTTTTCAGCTGTCTGTATATTCAGGATTATCTGTTTCGCTGTGAAACACTTGATGTATGTAACGGGAAGAGCTCAGAAGCCTGGTTGAACTGTTAGAGCCACTGCCTTACTACTATCAGCAGCAATCAGGTTTCAACTCTACCTCTAAACTAACAAGCTCAAAGTAACATAAATACCACTAGTTCCAGTTGTTTATGGACAACTGGCAGGCAAACTGGACTTAGTTTTTCAATAGATTGAACATTTTCTATTTGAATATAATTTTTATGCAATGGAAGAGAATCATTAATAAATTAGCACTTTAGGGAAAAATAGAACAAAACCATATTCTGAAACTGATTTGAAGTAGCCACCTTATTTTGTAGAAATGAGATAAAATAAAATGTGCTTCAACTTCTGATCGCAAAACAGTCTTTTTTTTCCCCCCCTCACTACTCCCTGCTGGTTATTACACTATCTTAATTACCAAACACCGTTAAAGGACTGTACTGTGAAGAGCAGTGTACTTGTGTGTGTCATAACTGTAATAGACACCATCACAGAGGAATTGCCCATAGAATATAAACTGTTATGAATTCGAATACTGATCGCTCTGCTGAAGACAGCACTTTTAAACTGGTTTTCCAGACACAACGTAATCTCTGTTGTTGCCTACATGCAACTGCCTTGTTATTTTTAATTCTCTTTGGAATGTATAAACAATCTTTTTCTTGTTATGACAACAAGTATCTGAGGTACTGCTAGATCAGTGATGTGGTAATCCTCAGATCAAAGATAGGTCAGCATTAGTTCTCTGGAATTCAGACCAGACGTATGCAATTCTGCATATATCTAAACAGCGGACCGTTTTGTCTCCAGCCAAACTTGTAGAATACACGACCTGAATGCATTTCAGGGGTGAATTACTATATGATAGAGAAAGCACTAAAAATCCCAAGGTGACTCAGGACAGAAAACCCCAACTTTATTATTACTGCAGACCTGAAAGTTACTTTTTATTGATTTTAGTGAAATTCCAGTCTCATTAAAAGTAGACTGCTTTGGCTTACTTTGTGTGGGGAGAGAGTAACAGCAATCTTACGTCAGCTGAGATGTTAGGGAGTTCTAGACAAACGGTGTAATGATTGTGTACTGTTAAAATAAATGAGAAAACTTCAGATTCCATGTAGCATCAACAATTGAAAACTATTTCTGCTAATCTCTTTTTAAAGGAGAGTCAGTATCCAACAGCAAATGTTCACTGAAAGCTTATGAAAAAGTATTTTGCAATTAACCTAATCATTTGATATTAGTTAATAACAGGTAGCACTGCCTTACACAAACCCATAGAGAAACTGACTGTTTGGGAAGGAATTCCTTACCCAGCATCATACCTTACATCTGTTTGGTACAGATTACCTCACACGATAAGCTTCTGTACTATGCACACCTTTGCAGAGCAATCTCTTATAAAATTATCACGTATAGATAAATGAAATGAATGATTAGACCAGCATGACATGGACAAAGCCATTCCCAGAATAAGCTATTTGATCAAAGTGAAGCAGTTGGGCAAACTTACAGGAACCAGTTTCCAAAACCATTTGGTAGGAGACTTCAGTGGAAGCAGTAGGAAAAAAGAATAAAAGCAAAAAGCAAAGAAAAAAAGGAACAATTTATCAGATTTCATAAATTAGTTTTACAAAGCAATTTTCTTACATTCTCAGTTTTGCGTAACAGTGAATTGTAATTTTATGGTAAGCATTAGTGCACTGTAACTGCTGTGTACTGAGCTAATTAGCAGAAATAACACTGGAGAGATACGTCTGCAGTCTTTGTAGACCAACATTATAATTTTCCCCCATGAACAAACAAGATTGTCAGATCAATGTGGTTTTATTCAATGCTTTCACACATCTAATTGTACCCTACATATGCAATCTGACTGAAGAATTCATTTGAGACTTGAAGTCATGATATCACAAGTATCAAACTGAACTCCAGCAGCACATATGGGGAAGCAGGGAAGCTAAAGCAATGAAAACGGGTGTAAACACACTGTAGTACAGTACAACCAACTGCAGTGAAGTTTGCATTAGTTATTTCAAGCCAAACAGTTATGTTTATAACATATAACAATGTTTTTAAACAGTTATATGACAGTTTTCAGAACAAGAGATGCAGGCAGTTATATTTTTGCAATGACAATTCACATTAGTGTCAGCTGCATGATGTGCAATGACCTGAAATGTAGATGGAGTTCTGGCTTCCGGCAGAGAAATGATCAGAACTGATTACGTACACTGTTAACTCATACACGATCAAAAAATACACCGCCAAATTATAAAGAAAAAGTTTACAAATACAGACTTTAACCTAAAAGCTTAATCCTAAGTACACTGAAGTCCGTGAATTTTTCTGTAGCTCTATACACTAGCCTGGCATAAAGCTGTCACTATTAAGAAAAACACATCATGTAGCAGTAAACAGAAAACCTCACCACTCCATTGATTTAATTGTAGAAATCAAAAAAAAAAATCAAAACCAATTACTGAAGGGCAGGAAATTTTCTTCTTTTTTAAAAGAAGAGAAATATTTTCTGGAAATGTTGAAAAAGTAGTTTCAAAACAACCATTATGGAAAAAACTGCTATGGACGCTTATTATTACGCACTTGTTAAGTACTGAACTTCTATAAAACCCTTAAAATAACTGTAGTAATGAAACAAAGCTCTTATGCAAAAAAAGCTGTTGTGCACAAAGGGGTGTACATTAGCAAAGTGACCATTCTCAACATTCTTCTCCTCCATTTAACTGGACCCTTACGGTGGAGAATCCCAAAGCCACTTAGAAGAAATCAGCTGTGAGATGCATGTTCACGTGTGGCCTTCGGTCACACCAAACTAAAGCACTTCCCCACAGCGATCAGTTTCTCTTCACCTCACTGAAATATAAGCAGCATAGGAAAACTGCATCAATTTGAAAACAAGTTAGCTTAATTTGCAACTGCAGTCAGGAATTCTAAACCATATATAAAGCAAGGTTTTAGGAAAACGGACTGAGATCAGACCTGGACTGTCTATTGATGCTGATAGGAACATCTTTCTTTGATTTATCAACATGAAGTGTATTTCAGACTCGGACTCAAAAGGTCCATCAATACCTACTTAATGATAGGCTGAAGGACTGCTCTTTGGAAAAAAGCACACAGTTGTTTCAGTTCCGAAGACTGACCCTCTCTCTGTAGTCCCGTACAAACTGAACTCAAAACTAGCAATCCAATATATATTTTCATTTATCCACTTGGCTGAAATTACAGTTGACACTACTATGAATATGCTTCGAGAGACTGAAAAACTGAAGACAATGAAGTTTAAATTCAAACACAATACAGGGTTTATAAATATACACTTTGTAAAGGCACTTAAAAGATATAAAGAAAAGGACATCATAATGGGGATTCAATGGCTGTTGAATCGGAACTTTATATCAAAGTGAATAAACTTTTTACCCCTGGAACTCACTAAAGATTAAAAAATTGAATAAAGAATCCAGACTGACTTCTTCCAATGTTTTTTTTAAATAAAAAACAATCCAAACAACCCCCCCCCCCAAAAAAAAACAAAAAACAAAACAACAATAAAACACACCCAACAAAAGAACAAAAAAGTCTCTCGGGTTGAAGGCTCACAGTTTTACATGATTGTTTAATCCTCCCTAACAAAATATTTTAAACAGGACCATGATAAATTTAACTCAATGTAAATTCATCCTACAGTGCCAAAAACATGGCAGTCATGCCTTTGATTAAATACTTGTTTGTACTGTCTTCCTTGCACCATCATTTGTGTTCATGCAGCTGTGCGTTAATTGCATTAATTGAATCAAGAAGCTGATCCTGCTGCAAATTTTTCTTCTCGGCATGTTAGCTTTTGCTAGCAGTGTGGATTTATGACACAGTATCTTGAAAGTGGAACTGTGGCACATTAGTGTTCTACCTTCACACAAAAAAGTTGCACTGGTCAAACTAATTTTTAAAAATATTTAAAGAAGTCGGGTCTCTGGATGAATACTCCTATGTTTGTTTCTCACAGGATTTGCATTGATTTGGCTTAAACCTGTTAAGACTCATTCAGTCAAAAATCACAAAAGCAGACAGAAAAATAGTAACTTCTTGAGAAGGCTTCGACTGCATTGACAAGTCTGTGGTTTAACCAGTGCAACTGTGCATTCACTACACACTATTCAACGGAAGTCTGAAAACCAAAGCTATTCACTACAAAACTTGAAATCCTAATTTTGAAAGGAGATGCAGAGACTCTACCAGAAAATGACGAGGTTACCACAAATCACCGGCTGATCAAGATCCACAGAGGACTACCTGGAACTATAAATCATACATACTCCTTCCTCTCTTATCTTCTACAGGAAGCTAGCAGCAGAAGAAAGTGAAGGAAAACAAAAGCAGTCTCATAATCTGATAATACTGTTTTTATCTGCCCCAAAATAGAAAACAGGTATATTTTTATCTGTCAATATGATACTTACAATTTTTAGAAATGTAGAGATTTATTACTTATTGCAAAAAAAAATTCACCGCAGATTTGTAACAAGATAGTAAGGCATTAATTTGGCAGCCTTAAGAATTATGCTGACATTGTTTTTCCACAACTGATAAATTTATGAATTTATCACAGTAGGAAAGTATAAAATAATTAAAAAGTCTACTCATTAACTTTGTTTTGCCTTTTAAGCACACAACTTCTCTGCTTCTAGGCCAGAAATTAAAACCAAAGAAAAGCTTTCCCTAATGACTGGAATGATCTATTCTTCCCATGTTTGTTTGGCCATCTCTAAATCAACAGAAAAGGTATTCTGAATTTAACTTTAGTCCAGGTTCAAAACCTGACCACACCTTTGAAACAAATATTCAAAGGCGTTTGGTGACAGCAGAAGGGAGATAGTGAAGTTTGAATTTTAGTATAGAATCATCACCTTTTGAGCCACTAACTATGTGTTAACACAGAGAACCTAAATTACAAAACAAAGCCCCAGCTTGAAAAGGATGATGGAAGTCGGGTAAGAGGCACAACGAAACATTCCAGTTCCCCTTCATGCTAAGTTTTAAAACACAAATAGAAGCAGCATTTCAGAATTTAAAAACATAAAAAAAAGAAAAGAAAACAATTGAATTCAGACACTAAGAATTAAGCTACAACTGTACTATGGGCATAGAAAATGCTACCGTTAATAAATACACAGATGTATAATTTTTCCATAAAAACAGGAAAACATGTATTGCTTTAGATAATAAAAAGGCAGAATTCAAGCCCCCCTGCCTTTCTTAAATTTAAGAAAAATTACTGATAACTAAACCTAGGCATAGCATGAATTTAAAAAAATAAGAAAAAACCACACTAATTAATATTCCAATAAAAAGTTATATACATATTTGAGCAGTACCCAAAGCTGGTTATTTCAAAGCTTCGCTAAGATACGAGGTAGGGTCAATGCCATAAAGTAACAGGACACGTCCCTGAGTCCGTGCTGTACAGAGAGGGATGCATGGACTGATGCAATGTGGAGACAGACAGTCAGGTAAAACTCCTGGGCATCTGGGAATAAACACTAGGAGACCTCGACAGGAGTAACATCACAATTTAACAGAAACTCTTCTTAGAAACTGTCCAACTTGATGCAATGCAATTGATGCACTGGTGGATCTGCCCTGCCATCCTCTTTGGAAAGCTACCGTTTGGTACAACCCACAGGTACAAACGAGAGGCTTTCGTTCTGGTGTTTGGTGTGTCTCCAGATCGCAGATGTTTGCGTGTGTGCAATCACCATTAGCTTTAGCAAAAGTAAGTGGAAATTTAGGAAATACTGTGAGGTACGTGACAAAGAGATTGACTGAGATTTCAGAGTAGTAAATCAGCCATCAGCTGAACAGAGCAGTGTTTCTCAAAGAAAACCTGGAGACAATCTGAATGAGTTGAAAATATGTTGTAGTTTCCTGCATGCAAAATAAAAGGTTCAGTAAGTCAAATTCCCCAAATATTTTTAAAAGAGAGTTCACTGATATTTCATATTCTGGACTTATTTTCTAGAAGAACATTACATTTTATCCCTGAAACTTTAATGTACAAACGACATTTTGACTCATTATCCGAGCAATCTTATCTGCATTCTTCTCATGTAATTAAATATGAAGGATAACCAACTTTCTAACAGCAGGTTTGTTGGTGGGGGGGTTTTGTTGTTGTTTGGTTTTGTTTGGTTGGTTTTTTTCTTTTAATCTATAATCCACAATAAACTTACTGTCACAAAAGACATGTAGAGGTCAAATGGAGCCTGAGGTTTTTGCCCATGCTGACATTTTAGCTAATAAAGCCATGCTAATACAACCCCCTAGCATGGAGTACCTTACTTGACAGTGTAATTTATGCAGCTAAATCCCACGCTGAGGGAAAAGACACAACAGTATCAAAAAACCCTCAGTGTACAGAAGGCCTTAATTACACATTTTTCCACGATGTGGCATCTGTAGCATGATTTTGTTACTTTGCAAGTGCATTTGTACACTGGCCAACAGTGTGCTGGGCTCTGATTGTGTTACAGCCTCACAACTCATGAAAACCACAAAGGCATACACCCTTACGCTAAAGTTTTATTTCACGGGTCCATTTGTGGGACTAGAATTACAGACTGTCTTTCAATGGTTAGAGTCAAGAATGCTGACACTGCATATATCTATCTTGCCGTTCTTAATATAAAATGCAAACTATAAGTGAAAAGAAATACTACTGAATTTTTACAAATACAGATAATTATGGCATGATAAATATGGCTCTGATAGTAATATTCTCTTTGATATATCTTTGTTTACCATATTGAGACTCTCATGCACTTTGGATTTTAAAAATCATTCTCATCTTTCAAAGTGACCTAAAAACCACACAAAACTTCCTACTGTTATTTACAGGAAAATGAAAAAGAAAAAATCACTGGAGGACAGAGGACTGTCAGTTACCGCTCTGGCCCTCATTTACATCGTTTTATCTAAATTTGAAAAATTAACTTGTCAAGGACATGTTATTCTCCAGATTTCTATGCTGCTATTATCATCAAATACAGGTTATTTTTTCCTTATCAAGATACATGCACAGGGTCACACTACTACTGTAAAAAATACCATTTTCTTTTGCTGAGTCACATACTAATTACTCTTCATCATTCCTTATATTTAGAAAGAAACCACAAGTGCCAGGACATTCATGCTTTTGAAGCTGAACTTCTAACCTAGCCAGATAACCCACAACTCCTTCAGAGCAGCACTGAAAAGCAGATAGCTGCTTACACAAACACAGACCGGGAAGAAAACGAGGATTATGGCCTTGCAGTAGCTAGGAAACCTGTTCTGCATTCAAGTGCAGGAATAACATCAACGGGTGTTCAAACTGATTACCAGTTCTCCAATAGTAATTACATCACAACAGGATAAATGATCTCATGCTGAAGCGAGCAATTTTACATATTCTGGAACTGTACATTGCCCTTCCATATTCTGATGGGTATAACCCTACGTAATTAACTGAGCTTCACAGACAAAAGGAAAAAAAAATCCTGTTAGGAAAGGGAAACAAACATAATCTGTTTTGATTGTCTGTATAATAAAACCTGTAATCGACCAGTATTTTGGATCACGGCCAGATCAATGCTTCCCATGATGCCACATACAGATCCCTCTTTTCATAAGGAAAAGACATTACAAATCATGAATAAAAATGTGATGGTCTTTTTCATATCATATCTGACTACAACTTTAATTCATATGAAAGTACTCATTAATCTTACTAAATTCCTTAGCACTAACATTAATCTTACTAAATTCCTTAGCACTAACATAGCATATGTTTCCCTTCTATCAAAGATTTGTCAAAAAGGACAACTCGTAATAAAAGGTGAAGCTCTGTTAACGTTATCCATTTAAATGGGTATTTTTGTGGAAATGATTAATAACAAAATGACTGAAAATGAAAAGTTTGCTTTCTTCAACAAGGAGTTAAAAGTTCAATATCTGCAAATGTCTATTTATCTATACATACCATATGCAGGTAGTTTTTGTTTACAGATACTTATTCTCGATTTTAACCCCTATACCTACCTTTTGACCTCCTGCAGATTCTGCACTGTGATGCTCTTTTAGTTTTTGTTCCTGTTCCATTATGTCTTTCAAATGTTCATTTACCTAGAGACAAAGTAGTTTATTCATTGGTCTGAAAAACAGTTCACAGAAATTGTAAGTTCCCAAAAGGTCTATAAATTTCTATCATCAAGTTAACTGAAAAGATGAAACAAATATTTCAGACTATAATCCTGAAGCATAACCAGCAAATGTCAGTCCCAGTTGCAGTCTGGGGTCACTAGCTGTTATCTTTACACTTTACAAACTAACCAGCCCCTTATTATGCTTGATCACATTTGATTAAAGTGTATACTTGTTACTTGGTTTGATCACACAGCGAAGGCAGGTCACTTAAAGCAAGATGTGTTCAAACAGAAACAGAATACCTTGGGTTTACATCATGATAAATTACACAGTAATTGATGATGACAACTCTTCAAGAGCCAAAAAGAGACTCTCAAGCAGCCATCATGGCATCTCAACACGACAGTGACTAAGATGATGTATGTAATGTATATTATAGTGTTTTTATTTAGACTTTCTATTTATTAGGTTCACATAACACATTTAACATTTCTGCAAACTTTGCTTATCATCACCCATAGGTAGCAGACGACAGAAGAGGCTGTATCACACGCAGTCTTGATGTATCTACATACATACTCATCCTACCCACTCCTCTCTAATCGAATTGTATAGACTACAAAGGAATCCAGGCAAAGCTTGCCTTCCCAGTACTCGTACCTTGTTTATCCAGTACATGACAGCATCCTCAATGTCATAAGGTAGATCTGTAGCTTGGAAGAAGGACGAATATTGCTGAGTGCATGCAATCACTTTCTCCACGCTAACCATCTCCACGGTATATGCCATCATAAGAGTATCGATCATGGCCAGGTGAGCACTCTACAAAGAGAAGCGGCAATGCCTAATTAAATTTGCAAATCAAGTACCAACACTTTTTAATGTATTATTTCTGAACATAGCCACATACGTGGAAAGACCAAAACTGTAAACGCTACAAGTTTTCTTGCCTTGTTGTCAGTTTTTGAATGAAAGAGAAGAAAAAAAAAAAACACATAACAGATTTGAAAACACAATACAAAGTAAAGAGACATTGATAAAAAAATGCTTATTGCAAACTAAAATACCATCAGTAACAAAATTAACACCAAAAGTAACCAACTGGAAATTGAAAGAATACGCAATTCTAGTGATTCAAGCATTACATCACTTTTAACAGAGCTAAAGAGATCTTGTAAATTTTTCACTCTAGCAAAACACCAGCCTGACCCACATTATTTGTACAGGAAATAAAATCTAGGACTGCCTGGTAAACAAACTTTATCATTGTGAAAATGCTGCATTAATAAGTGGAAGTTTAACTATTTTTGAAGTCATAATCAAGGAAGAAGACACAATTAGACTAATCATAAGTAAAAAACCAACATGACAGAAAATATACTTGTTTCTTATAATAAACTATCTCATGTAGATGCAGCTATATATGCACAACTAGGTTTAAAATAAGTATATACTAATAAATAAAATACAGCTTCTTGAAAGAGGAGGTATGTTTCTCCTGGTGGTGTTATGTATTGAAAGACAATGAATATTTCACAGTTTGTACTAATTAAAAAAAAAAAAAATCCCCAAAAGACAATTTAAAAAAAAAAAGAGGATGACAACCAGGATTTACATTAGAGTCTTGTGACTAAGAAAATGATGGGGGTTTGTAGAGGCAGTGCCTGCAGCTAAACAGATGTATTTCTGTTTCATGAGAAGTTACAGCTTTCTAAGTATTAAGCAACATCTCTCATGAACCAGGACAATTGCAAAAGACAGTATTTTTTTAAGGCGATATTGTCTTTAAACACAACTCCAGATGCAAACAAAGATCCCAAACAGTTGTTAACAGCATCATTTCAATTCTATAGAAATATTCATGTAAACATCTCAAGGTAGCTATAACAGCCATGGCAACAACAGTGAACAACATGAGTCACACAGCAGTACTGTCTTTCATCATTATAGTTAAGGTAGTACACACATACATCACCGATTTCAGAATTCCCAGCGGGGGAAAAAAAAAAAAAAAAGAGATCCAGACTTCGTGCTGCCCTTAGTGTTTGTATCACTGATGAAAGCAAAGCAGGCAGTAGCACAACCCATTTTTCGAATGCAGTTAAGTTGCTTGCTTTGATAAAAAAAAGGCAAACTATAGTTACTTTATCTACTAACTAAAGACATTCAAAATGACCGCCAACCCCTCTGGAACGAGCTTCTTTTCTTTGGGTCCAGGATGTGACCCGAGATCCCCATCTGCTATGCAATCTCTCCATGCTCCTAGCACAAGCACTGCAGCCAGGCTAAGAACCAGTGTCTCTTCACTCCTGCCACCGATTGCCTAATTCAGTATAAACTCTTTTCATCATATTCATCTGCCCTATCAATTTCTTTACAGACCTTTAGTGGACAACTACTGATATAAGAGCTTAGGTGCAAACGGAGGAAAGAGCTGGGGAGCCAAACTCTTGCCACTCAACGTATTTAAGAAGGAAAAGATGGAGTATTGCCCATGACCAGTCTCCCGAGGAACCCACACTGCAGTGTGAAATAGGGCAGTCCCATACACAGATACAACAGAGTCCCTCAGAAATGCAGTGAAGGAGTTCAGATAGAATATCACACCAACTACTAGTAAAGTCCCAAAACCTCGGGAGGGGTTGGACAGCCTGGGTGAGCTGTACAAATCCATGCACTTCTGCAGGAGTTTCCAGCTCAGACTGCAGAAGGGTCATTTAGCAAGTGCAAAACTGGAAGGAAGAAGGGAAGACCTGGACATCCAGGCATCGTTGCTCTCATGGTCTTTCCTTGCTGTCTCTTTGTTGCCTAGTCTGAGTGGCCACCTTGTGCCATTTCCAGAACCTCCTGAGAAATGGAGATACTGCTCGGACTGCAACCTGCACAAGAGGATTGTTTTCAGCCCCTACCTGCGGGGTGGACACACCCTTCCAGTTGAGGTCTGACAACCAAGGAAGCTCCAACCAGGTTTGGAACTAGTATCTTCTTCCCCTACCATTGATCCATGACTAGTTCACTGGATACTGCGCCTGTGCTCTGAGACCAGCCTGCAAGAAAAGCAATCACTGGCAACTCTCCCAGAGGGAATTTAGTAGCCTTTACCTCCTATGCTGGATCATCGGTTTGTCTGTAAAACTTGATCATGCCTACGAAGTGGACTGCCAATGGACAGACAAGCCACTGAAGTGTTGCTATAACTGCCGATACGCTCAATACATTATAAATACATTAAGAAGATTAAATTATTTACAACTGGCTGAGTCACATTTTCAACGTTTCTAGCAAAGTGTACTATCAAAAAGAACCTTTAACCACACTGACTGGATCCATGTCACAACTCTTTGTCTTGTATAAGCTATCAAACACAAGCATCTCAGTGTCTCAGAAGTGACTCCAAATTACCTTCTTTAAAATCCAGGCAAGACACTCAAAAGGAGATTTAAAAAAACTGGTAAATAATGAAAAGAATAATTTGAAGTTAACTTACATCAATTACCTTGAGAAACAAACTACAAAATTGCTCTTTTTCTCAGTTCGCAGAAGTCAAACTTTAGTTTACTAATATTAATATTTAAAACATCTATGGCTTCCTCCCCACCCCCCAAATTTGCAAGAAACCAAATAAGCACATAACTTAGACCTAAAATAGTTATGGATATTTGGTTGTTTTTCTGTTTGGGTTCCCCCCTCCTCCCCCTGCCCCTTTAAAAAAAAAACAAAAAAAAGAGATACAGAAAGAAAAAGGAAACTATTTAATTCCACATACTGTTCTACTGGTTTTCTTCCACTTCTGGGAAGAGTCAGGCAAGATGCATTCTTTTAATTCCCTATGCTCAGCAAGAACTACCAAATTAAAAATGGTACTACAAAAATAGTATCTTACTGTCCCAATTTTAAAAAAGTTCTACTGATAGTAAATAAAGTTCATCTCTCACTGAACAGCATATTCTAAGTACAACTAAAAAGCAAGAGGGAAAGGTCACTTTTACTAGTTGGATCTGCAGTTATGACTGAATTATGACACAAGGAAGCAACCTTTCCTGAGGGGGAAATACTGCTCTGAGCAGCAGAATCTAGGATGAGCTACTCCGCAATGTCTTCTCCCTCTGGACAAGGCTGTAACCCAATGCCTGAAGCAACTCCCCAGGAGCTGCTGATGGTACCAAGATGGTACTCTAAACGCTGCCACCTCCCCAAGATGTCAGCATCAGGACATGCAGCATAGAAAAACCTAGGCAGGATTTCTTGCTGTCACATACCTCCCACATACAGAGCTGCAGGAAGGCATATTTGAATAAGGACACATGCTTTTGAAAAAAAAGAGTCTTTTTTTTTTTTTAGAGAAACAATAAGACAAGTAACATGTTAAGTTACACAGAGTAGAATACAAAGCCATTACAGAAATATTAAAAAAAAAAAAAAAAAATCGAGATCAACAGTGAACAACACAGGAAGTAACAGACTGTTCTACCACAAAACTCTTATGCAGAGATTTGGGTTAAACCAATTCAAATTGATCTCTTCACTACAACAGTGCAGAGTACTAAAGTCTTACACGGCATGCTACAAAATATATTAAAAAACACCACCACAAAACCCCCACCAAATGTTGGACTCTTAAAGGTATTTTATTTCTTAACACACAAACATGGGTTTGTCTTTCCCAACTAGGCCCTGCATGGAACACAGGAGTTTTAACCTACTAATCTTTACAATATCAGTAATTACTACTTAGTTTCTGCCTTGTAGGTTCCACAGCTTTATTTTCTATGGCTAAATAGTTCAGTAAGGAGCTTACTGAACTGCAGAAGAAAAATTACTCTGAGCGTGACTGCTAATGCTTTCTCTGCCTAATCTTTATTACAGAGCTCGTTCCACCTTGAAGAACTGCAAACAGCTTCACTAGAAAGCATACTAAGCACAAGTGATACTGTACACAGATAATTATGGACAAATACTATTTTTATAGACAGCTCTTATATTATTACCTACTACTAAGGATATTTCTCACACTCCATTAAACGATATTTCAGTCAGGAGTTCTCTTTTGACCTGCCCCTTTAGGGAAGTCATAGGCAAAACCATTTCCCAATATAATGCTTGAATTAAAGGGGCAGAGAGAACAGCCTAGCACAATTCTAAAGCAGGATATTGTTATCCTCATGATAAAATAAGCAAATAAATAACCCTTTCCTTGAGTCTTTTATTGAAAGAAAGAGTCCTCTAATCTCACTACGCTTTGGAGATTTGCTCTTTGACAGAATATGGCTTTTGTAAACAGGAAAATACATTTCCGTTCTTATTGAATTTGGTCATGCTTCAAGTTTTTGACAACGATTTTGTGAAGGAATTTGGTCATATGAAAAAAAAGTCTTCACACTGTAGTTCTCACTTGTGCTATAAACACATATATTTTTAGCTAAATTCCCTGAAGATTTTTACTTACACTGGAATCAGGCACTTGATCAAAGAACAGAAAAGATCAGCTTTCTGCAACTAGCTGGGGGAATTTGTATCACCTTTCTATCAGTAGTTATGCATGTAACTTTCTATCTGCTGAAAACAGATTTTGCATCCAGATACTTCTCACAAGACAGTGAACAACAGTAACTTTGATCCTCTTACTTCGGTTAACAGTACAGACCAAATTCCATGGGCTTGATGAAGCTGAAGATACTGTATACAAGGAAGAGCAAAGATTATGAATATGTTGGATGCTTGGTGTATTCCTAAAAATAATTGATCTGTTACTGTTCACTGCAAGTAACATTCTTCAAATTAAAACTGAAATCCCCATTAATCTTCTGCCAGTATATACTAGTTCTTAATTTAATCTTACATTTCCTTGTATTACCATTACCAGATTGACTGCTATCAAGTCAGACCAAAGATAACTGGAAACAAAGCAAGAAAGAGAATATAATAATAAAGACAGAGACGATCCCCACAGAGGCAGTCGCTGTATTTAAAACTGCTAGAAGGTATTATTGATCACACGGAATAACTGTTATCGGACACGTACTTCAGGAGAAAAGACAGGTAAAACCAGATCAGAGTTGCTGATACGCAGAGTAAAAGACAGACTGGAACAGCAGGTGAGTAAGGGATTAAACATACAGGACAGCCACAGCAAAAGGGTGTGCCAAGAGCACTCCGTGCCATGCCAACCCATGTCTCCGAACGCGGCTTTCTTGCACATTATGTGAACAACACAGTTTGAGGCAGTTGAGTAGCTTTAG
>NW_010406681.1:9402-34960 GCF_000710305.1 Buceros rhinoceros silvestris | reverse complement strand
CTCTTTCATGAAGGTCTTCCCCAAGATAATCTGAGTCTCAAATGAATCTGCTAGGAAAATGAGACGCTACCTAAATTCCAAGTCTCAGCTAAGAGTGGAAAATTGCAGAATTCCAGCTCTGGGAAAGCACAGGCCAAGGCTCAATACTGCAGCAGGGGAGGAATGAAATCATGAGCAGAGCCAAAAGGTGGTAACTATTACAAACTTCAAAGTTATTGCTTCATTTCACCAACACTCACATAATAAAATGAAGAGAATTCTGATACTACAAAGGAAACAATAGTTTTAAAAGATTTCAGTAACAAAATGGAGCAGTCTGAAGTAGTCAGCTGTGCCCTGCTTGATGATTTTTTGGACCCAGTTCTCTACCCTCACCGAGTACTTACACCTAGCACAATTCTACAAGAACCCCAGCTGTCTAGTTACTCTTCTCCTGCAATGGAACGAACATGTCGAATTACCTCCTCACCGCATTTTTGTGAAGAACAAGCACTTGTTGTTACCACTTGGCTCTGGTAAGATGCTTGCTCAGCAAGAAGGGGCTTTACTGAGTCATATTAAACGCACTGTAGCAGGTTCTGCAAGGTAGAGGGAATGGTTTTTACTTTCAACATTTATTACAACATTTTGCATTTAACTTTTTCAGTTTAGTAATCAGTTATATAAATATATATAAATATCACATCTGACATGGGAAATGTAATTCACTTCTAAAAAAAATTCTTTTGCTGGAAAGGAACTCAAATACAAAGGATATTTGGGGAAAAAAAAAACCAAAACAACACCCCAAACCTAAAAAAACCTAAAAAGGAAGAAACCTAAAAAACCCTAGACCAACTCCCTTTCCAAACCAGGTCCAACTAGCTCAGGTTTCTCAAGGACTTCTCCAGTCAAATGTTTAATATCAACACGAATGGAGAGTCTACAACTGCTTTAGGCAACCATCTAATGTCTTCATCATGTCAGAGTTACCCGTTATCCTTCTCAGCACAAAATCCCAGCCTCATGGTAAATATATGGCTAAAGTGTAGAGAAAGACTCTGTAGCTCTCATTTGCTTCAGATACTGGGCTTTCAATATCGCTATATTTGTTTTGAGATTTTTTCATATTAAAAATAAAGGTAAACACAGAACACTGCTTTTCTACAATAGGAAAGTTAGCTGCGGATGGAAAAAGGATCAAAGCAGGGCCCAGCTATCAATGGAAATCTCCAATTAAATTCCAGGATTGTTTCTAAAAATACCTGCAATTTGTCCAAAGCCGAGCTGAACCCTGCAAACTGTCATGCTGTTCTGTTACAGTATAAATCCAGAACACCTTCAATAAAAGTATTAAAAGGTGTGGACTTTAATCCAGCATAATTCAGCCTACCACATGAAACCTAACTTGTTACAAGACAGTGTGAGAAGTTGAAAAAGAGCAGGATGCTATCTTTCAAAACAGGGAAAGAAGCATGAATTTTTGCATGAAGAGCCAGTATGAAATGTTCCTGCATTTTCACCTGAACAGGCTCCTCACAGTTTTCCTTTTGCTTTTCTCTATATACCCTTACGCGTTGTTTAAACGTTTTATTTACTAACATTATGGTGAGCTGGCTGCATCCGTGCAGTTCTGCAGCTAGCCTTCCACTGTAACTCCTACATTCCACCCAGTTTCCTCAGGAAATGTGCCTCCCAGCTGGAGCTTATGTGAGACTCTTGCCAAAATACAATACTGGAAATAGAAACTTAAATTACTCAGGAAAGGCATTTTAAAAAACATCTTTTAATTACAAACAAGAGATTTGAGGGTTTGTTGCAGAAGTCATTAATTTGAGAGGTGACCATACTTCTTGGTCCAAATTTGCATTTTTATTGTATGTTTGGGAAACATGTATCTTTGAACGTCTTAAATGAAACAAAAAATTTAGTGCTGATACTAATGCCTCTGATATGCAAGCGTGCAAGACCTAGGGACAACATCATTCTGTCATATGTGAAATATCACCACATTTTTATAAGGCTGCTGCTTTAGAACCTATGAAGCGTTTCTGTGTTTTTTGTTAAACTGCTTACGTACCAAAATTTATCTTCAGGACAGAAACATAAGAATCTTTAAGCTCAAGGTTTCTTTGTTGATCTAGGAAAATACTGGCTAAAGAAATCAAAACATTATGTGTGGTCATTTCAACACGCCATCTTCAAAAAGAGTAAAATTAGTTTTAATTTAATTTAATTCTTCCTGCATTTTTGTACATACAGGCTGTTTCTTTTATTAACCATATAAAAGGCAGAGAAATAAGGTCACCACACTCATTACTGTAATGACAATTACATTAAGAAGTTATTTGACCTTTTCCTCAAAGGCTTATAGGAATATCACATTTATAGACCAATACACAGCACAGTAAGACATGAAAGGAAATCGACCTCATCAAACATTTTCTTCCAAATTAATAGCCAAGGTCAAAAGAAATTTCCCAGTCTCTTACTTAAATGAACTATCAGAAGCGATAACAAAATTAGAACAGACAGAGAAAATTATACTGATCACAAGAAACCTGTTTCTCTGTGGCTGTTAATGTAGTAAAACCTTGTAAGTGACAAGCTGCTGACTAAGAGCATTACTAAATCAGACAGCTGACCAACATTTTTCATCTACTTATTAAAGGCTTGTGACAGACCAGCCACAACAGTCGCTCCTCAGCAAGGACATGGTCTACAGTGATGGTACAGCAGAAGTGGGGAAGGTGCATTATGGTTGTTTTGATAAATATATTCAAAAGCCTTTCCACTTGTTTGCTTAATCTCAGCTGAACACTACGCTTGAAGACAGATCTTGAACCTCTGAAGTAGAGCAGAGAAAGACTTGTACATACACACCCACAGGCACAGAACAATTATTTTCATATTCATGAATTATTTTCAACCTTCATGATCTGCTTTTTCATGTTCCCAACTAAGTCTGTACTCAGGTATATAATTTATACTTAAGGAAGAGCAATCACGTGCCTTCAGTGATACTGCTTTACCAGTAATCCTTTTTAATGGATTACTTGCACCCAGGGATGGCCACTTCACCTACTGCTGTAGATTTCTGCCGGGCATCTGGCTGTTGTCCCCATCACCATAAGCATCTGCCAAACACAGGGCCATACAAGCTCTGTCTGCATCAAGAACTGCTGCAGATTAACAGGAGCACATAGGTGGACAGAGAAAAGCTGTGCTGAGGGTGGGATACCTATGATACAGAATTCTGTTACCAACCATCACTTGGAAAATCATCTAGAATTTAAGCAGTGTACTAGTAAGGCAATGGATTGTCTTTCCTTCAGCTTTTCACAATGAGAAGGTTAATGAAAGTGTAACTAAAACTTTCCTTACAAGTTACTTTGGTAAATGCATGAAAAATAATTATAGATGTGATACCATCTTCAGTAAGTATATTTTCTTTCCAAGAAAACTTCCTTTTCACAAATGAAAAGAGTAATTAGCTTGTGGCCTACACAGAAAACACCAGAATGTTCTTTCCCAAATAATTAAGATAGGAGACTGTTGTGAACTAGAAACTACTTCTCAGTAAACTGGCACTCAAGGTAAAACCATGTCCATTCTTGTCCTTCACCAGTATCTGTTTGTAAACTGTTGCTTTTTATGGCATGAAAGTTAATTGGGAATGGCTTTCGTCGCCTCCCTTTGGTAATAACTGCCATTTCATAAGTCCTTTTAAAGCTTGAAACAATAAAACACATGATCATGTTCCCATTCCTCACGCCTTTTCGGTTCATAATTCTTTTTTCATAATTCTTTTTGTTAATAATTCTTTTTGGGTATTGCAGGAGGTGTTGCACAATTAGTAGCTCTCCACACAGTAAAGTCAGTTGCAGCAATAACCTACTCATGCTGTAGTAAACAAGTATTTTCTCTGGCAAAACATCACTCCTCCTTTCCTCCCCAAGAGGGCAGAGTGATAAACGAAACAAAACAGAAAACAGCTGAACAGAAAAACACACTACACAAACATGAAAAATGGTAACTTCTCTTCTATCCTCTCATTTTCAAAATAGCACATTTCAATGACTTAAGATGGCAATTACTGGAGTGTAAGTATTTGCTGTGCTTCCAAGAACAGCAGTAAACACCAATAGCATTATTTGAAACCTCTGCTACAAGCACAAAGTATGTCAGTGCATGCTGCCCAGAACCACAAAAGCCCTTCACGTAATGATGGAATCTTGGTTTGGACAAAAGGAATGATCCCTATATACGAACCTCAACTATTAAATCAACCTGTTACTTGAGGAGGAGAGACAAAGGGAGGGAAAGAACAGGAAAGAAAAAGTATTTACTGCTGCCCTTAAATGTCTGATGGAGGCCAGCGGCAGTGACCATGCAGTCCCACCAGCAGTAGCACAGGGTGCCACGGCAGGGTCAGCACGGGCCCTGTGCAGAGGGCAGGGAGGGGTGCGGTGCGTTTCAAAGCGTGCGACTGCTGGCCAGAGTCAGGCAGCCTGAGTAGCTGTGCTGTTTGGTCAGTCAAAAGGGCACAGCCACAAACCAAAAACCTTTGCCAGGAAGTTTGGGTGTTGCGCATTTGAAGGGACTGGAAACAGTTTCCTTTGGAAGCGTTGGAGAATAAGGCGGTGTGAACAGTAAGGACTGCAGAGGAATGCCATCAGGCCAGGCCAAGGTCTCTGGAGAGGTACTGCTGCAAGAACTTCACTGATGGTTTTTTGATTGGACTAAAAGCAACAAAACCCAGAAACTTTGGTTGACAGATTTTTTCCTAATGCCTTATTTGCTCTGTTATTTTAAGAATGTTTGGGGTTTTTTTTCCCCATACTTCCTTCTCATTAAAATTATAAATTGACTTACATCTGTTTTCTTTTCAAGCATCCAAACTCTAATCCCATAATCTGAAAATGGTGAAGGATGATTATTAAGAAACTTGTCTGAAGTACGTGTGAGACATTATTGGACATTTTAGCAACCAATTTAAAATCTTTGGCTTCAAGTATGTTACATCAGAGTTGAAGGCAGTGTCTGTAACTTATGTTACCTAAATACACAAAAGAAAATTCTACCAAACCTAAAAGGCTAGAGTCTGCACAGGCAGGTCAAAATGTAGTATCTCAAAAAGTAAAAATCAATATTGTGATAGTACAAGATGGAATGGATGCTATTTCAGCAGCTGGTATGTAATTTTCATTAAAGAAGTATCACAGAACATTTACTGGTGACACACAACAGGCAAGGGGCATTACAGTGTCTACCTGTTCATCCAAAAGATACGATAAATCCAAATCAGTAATTATTTTTGCAAAAGAAAGCTCTTATGTTATAGATATGAAAGACTGGCCAGAAGAACTTAATCTGTATTAAAAATGTGAAGCTCGTTAATATTTTAAAGTGTAGTTTAAAACATAGTTTAGATAATCTGGGGATTGCTTAGTAATGGTGATTACTCTGACATATAGGAGGTCTAACAGTAAGCTGAACTGTTGTTGCTTACTGTGTTTTACTCTGTTATAAACAACAGGCAGACTTTTGTTTGTTTATTTCTTATACTCTTCCATAGTGGCAAAACAGATTACTGTTACAGCCATTAAATAATACAGCTTACTCCCCAAATATCATATACTTGCACACCAAGTGATCCAGACTTTGATGCTAATCAGTTCTTTGGTTCATTCGTCATTTGCAGCATTTCCACGGCAATCGAGATTACAGGAAATGTCACAAGTAATTGTTAAAATTACCCAGATATCATTCCTAACATGCACATACAGCTCACTGTATTCGTCCTCAGAACAGTGGCTGTTTTGAGACACAATACTTAAAAACCATGATAAAAAGTCCTTTCCAAGTTACATGGTGGATACATACACAAACATACCAAGCAAGGCAAAGAGATACGATAGAGCCTCAAGAAACACCACAGATGAGACTAATGCCATGCCTACAAGAGAACATACATGGTAGCTCTTTGAACAGAGGGCCCTGTGATATTTAAGCTTCCAGTAAATAATGTACACCCAGCATAAAATGCAGTTACAGCAGATACATGAATTTAAAGCATTACTTTATTATCCCACAACAGACAAAACATACAGTTACAGAAGTGAGGGATCTCAGATGACTGAAGAACTATTTCACAAACTTGTAATTACTGATGGAGATCAATCGCATATGTGCCTGTAATCATCACTTTAAATAAAATAAATTTCATTTCATAAAGATAACTTCCAATTTTCATATTGTTGCAAGAAAAACTGACAAAAAGGTTAAAAAATTAAGATAAACTGATAGGAACATTCATATTAGTGCACATACTTTTGACTGTGTCTGGCACTCCTCCTGATCACCCTCTTTTTACTTGGGTGCAAAATAAATACTGACACACATAAAAACCACATAGTGTAACACCTGCTGTATAGTTCGGGTACTTCAAAACAACGTATCAAATCAAAATCACTATTTTGTTTGTGATTTTTGCAGATTGGAACTATGAAATGGTTCAAAATAAAGAAAAAGCATGATAATAGTTATTCTTTGAACTTGTTACTTGGATACTATTTAAAACACTATCAATCATTAACATGACCTCTACAATGGCTTTTGAATTAATCCTTAACCGACTATACATAAACTCTCTTTACATAAACTGTTTAGAGACTAATATCAAGCTTTGGCCAGACTTTTGCCAAGTCTACAAATTAAAATGGTAGTCCAGCTTTTCCTAGTTTTACAGTATTTGGCTTTGCCAGTAATTTTTTACTGGTTTTGGGCACAGTAATATACAGAAATAATATTCCCAATTCAGTTTTTACAAATACTGGTGTCTATATTAAAAAAAAGAGTTTGTTTTTAAACAGATTATTTTTGTAAAGTTATTATTCCAGACATTTGCTTAACAAGTCTTGTTCAGCTGTTCATAAGCCTGAGACCTCTTCATCACCCTGATCCAACACGAAGACTTCCTGATACACCCTGGTATTTCAACAAGACACTGGATGAAACAATTCAGACTCTCTCCTGATCACTGATAATGAGCGTACTGCGAAGATATAGCAGTGAATGTGTTCATATTTGCAAATATACTGCTATAGAAGAATCATAAAACGTGCCGCTTGATGAGATAAAGACAAACCATTCTTTCACGTAAATGAATAACAATGAGCTTTCAATTTTAATATCAAAATATCATTTAGTTTTAAATATATAGTCAGGTTCAAATCGCTCATGCAAATCCAGCTACTTGCATTCTCTCAGAAGGCATGTGAAATAGGTAAAAGATTGCAAAAACAGTTTCTGTAAATATATAACAGTGTACTGACATGCTTTTCCACAGCAGCAATTAGGAAAGTTAACCTCTGAGACTGAACAGTGGACTTAAGCAGCTAACCAATTCATAACAAAAACTACTGTGTGGGAACAAAATAAACTTCCACTCAAAGTGTGTATATCTTGATGGCTCCAACAAGTCAGATTACTTTTGATGTGTACTGAAAAGGTGAGATTTTCCGGCATGAGATAGAAGTGCTTGTATAATTAGTTCGTGACATCAATTACAGATAAAGACCCAAGTCACTTTTCCCCCTTTTTCCCCCATTACATTAGGGAACAGTCATTCCAATGCCATTGCAGAACTAACCCTTATGAACAATTTACAGCTAAGAGAAAAGAACTTAAAATATTTGGCAAATCACTAATTAATACCAAGAAGCATCTATCACATGCTCAGCACTACTATGACATTGAAATGAAACCCATCCTGAACCATGCCGCTCACACTCTGAGGACTGGGATAAAAGCAGCACAGTAAGTTGAGTGAAGGATTTTTTTAACAAAAAACTATATATTGTATTTATTTTAAATGGATTTTAGATAAAGTAGCCCAAATTCACCTAAGGGTGAAATAGTTCTTTCAAAGAAAATATCAGAGTTTGGGATGAAAAGAGGAAAATAAGTGAAATTGTGGGATAGATGTAATAAAGTATGAATAGCCTCAACATCTAAGAACTGTAGATGAAGCTCTCTGAAATACCTTCTGCTAAAAATACTGTAGAAAAGAGTGATCAGCATGTAGTCATGGCATCCGTAAACACTTTAAACAAGAACTAAAATTTGATTGTCCAATTCAGTTTGACTCAAGCTGGACAAGTTCATTAAAGGAAATATTTACTAAAACAACAGGATATGATCTACATAAAAGCAATTTTTAACTAAAAATTGAGTGGCCGTTTTAAAGCCTAGGTGCATTGTACAGCTTTGCACAATTGTTAAAATATTTGTCACATTAAAATGCCAGGAAAAGTACAATTCTGTTGGGGGTTTTTTTTGATTAGTTTAATAGTAGATCCTATTTGAGGAGTTTGGCAATATCCATTTCAGGTCAAATATAGATAAAATCTGGGATACACATTCATTTATATTTTCTAGTACTTCAAATACCTTAACTTACATTTATGTAGCATTGTTTTTTCTTAATGAGAATGTACAACCTGAGACAGCATTTATTATATTTGCAGGCTTCAGACAATGTTTATGGGGAAAAAAACCCCAAACAACTCACTTCCTACTTGAAGATTTTTTCCTCATACTCAGCAATACTTTTAGATTAAATTCTCCAAAAGCCTCTGGCACTCTCGACAAATATTCCCATTTTTAAGTGTTAGTTATTCTGTCAGTAGAAGATTTTCAATCTTCTCTGCACATGAATCTGCTATTCTAATGAAAAGGTCTTAGAGAAAAGCAAACCGTGACCCTCATCCGTTACTGTTACAGTTTAGTTACAATGCTGCTGGCAGCTCAATGAAAGAACGTCCCAAAGATAGTTCACTGCCGAATTCATAAAGAAAAGCCATTTCCTTGTCCTGTAGGTCCTGTACTTTGCTGATTAAAAAATAAGAATGAAAAAAAGATTTTCTCCGCCTCAGATTGCACGGCAAGCCAACACTTGATAAAGGAAGGCATATCCCTGAGCTGTGCACCACTGAACTTTGTTTTGACCTTGCTACTTCCCAAACCTAATCTTTACTTAAACATTTTATCGCTGAATTCCATTTGAACTTAGTGAAATGCTAGTAATTATCAGTTATCACTTTAATGTATAACTACACTAACATTAAGTAATAAAAATTAGAAAGTTAAATAATTATAAACCATAACAGTATAGTGTTTTCCTGGTTTAATCACAATACATTATTTTGGCCCCAGAAATTCCGACAACAGGGTACAAGATAACGGCATGTCTGGTTGCCAACAGATTAGCAATGTATTGCTTTAATCTGTAAAGTACGACATACACTGATGCCACTGAAAGAAGGACAGAAGGAGAGGTGTGAGTTATGCTGTGGGAGAAACAAAAATTGTCATCCCTCTGGAAAAAATTATTCCTGGCAATAGGCTTTATCACACCATGCCTACACACAGATCTGGAGGTCTCTGCTTTATTAGGGTCGTCACAGATTGACAATGCCCTTTGGATAACACAACCGAAGCACTTTCAGGAAGCATCTCCTTGCACTTGGCTTCAGCGGTCTTTTGGTAACAAAAGGGAGGAAAGTGGAAACAAGTTAAGCTGCCCTGCGACGATGGAGCTTTGTGGATTATTGGACTGTGTGCTCCAGTCTCAGGAGTCCCAGCTTCACTTCTCCTCCCACCCAGCCACACTAAGTCTCCTGAAAGATCCAGTTCCCATGCCAAGCCCGCTAATCTCTCGCATTTTTCCTCAGACCTACATCCTAAGGGCCTTTTTGAACTATTTGCAGTATGTGCTGGCTCAGGAAGGAAGCTCATCACAGCCCATAACTATTTGGCCAGCAGTTCAGCTTTTCCTTTGGCAAGGGAGAAAGTTTGGCTTACTCTCTTCTAGTCCAGCAGCTATCTCCAATATGCTTGTAAGAACTTGTACAAGAAAGAATTTGTAAAATAACTAACCAGAAGACAGATACAGGCCATCCATAAGTGGAACAAATGACAAAACAAAATACCATTTGACCAGGATTAGACTTGCAAATTCAGATAGTATTTTAAAATTCTTTTCAAAGAAGGGTTAGGAAAGGTACAGAAGCAATGCAAAGAAACAGGAAATCAACAGTGTATGCCTTCAGAAGAACTAAAAGCCAAACTTAGTGGTTATACTGGAAGAATAGTATTTTTCCAGACAAAAGAACTAGCAGAAAAAATAAGACATACAAAAAGGACTGTACCACCCAGGGAGACCTTCTGGCGTGCTCTTTGCAACCGGACCTGCCTATCCCGCATTGGCCTTTTCAGCCATCAGCGCGCTTGCAGGGAGCGTGGGGAAAGCCCTTCCCACATCTTCGTCCGCGAAGCCAAGCCATGAATATTTTAAAATAATATTAAAAGTCTTGCATGATTTTAACTTCAATTTAGTCATCAAGATGGTAGGTAAGATGAGTATTACTCAAATATAGCTATAAAGCAAGAGCCTCATACGTGAAAAAGTGATGTAACTGGCAAGAGAAACGCACAGTTATCACCCCAGTAAATGTGGCACCATTTTAAGTGACCTACATCCTCAACTCAGAGTCTAGAGCAAAAAAGGAAAGAAAAAATTCTTTAAAAAATTACAAAATTTCAAGAGGATTTAAAGAGGACCTCTCTGTACATAACAAGCAATTCTTCCTGTAACTTTAAGAACTCTTGAGGACATTCCAAAAGACTAGAAGAAACAAAACAATGGACTTTTTTTGAGAGTCAGACAATATAAATAATTTTAGGGTCCCATGTCCTCCTTCTGCTCTCAGGCAAAACAATTTCCAAGTCAACAAGCAGCTTGATTTACGAAAAAAAAGGATACTAATTAAAACATGAACTTATGGAACATAAATCACTTCTTAAATTCACTTATAAACGTAAACTGAAAAGACTGACTGTCATTATGAGTGAACTGCATCTAACTTGATACTAATACATTCTGATTAAATAAAATTTTTAATGCTGAATATATTAAACTGATATATAATTCAGGCAACTAAGTTGAAAATGCACCTCTGAGCACAGAATCAGCAATGAATAGGTGCATTTTCCAAGAAACACCACAGGGATGAGTTATCAGCTCACCATCTTACTATTTTTACCAACGGCCTGGAAGAAAAACTCGTCACTACTCAGGCTGGAAGAGAAAGCCACCTTTCCCACAAATTTTGCAAAGGAAGAACATGAATCAGAAGAGTAGAGCAATCAGTTCTCTTCTAAATTTGGGAGGGTAAGAAGAGAATCAAAAAAGCCACATTGAAAGGGAAGGTCCCACCTTGACTGAAGAAAACGCAAACTAGTCAGAAGAGTACTACCTTCTCCAGTAAAGGCAAGGTTTAAAGTTACGTGAGAAAAAAGAACCTGAAATAACTGACACCACAGCCATATGTACGGCAGGAGCATAACTGTGTTTAAGTCATTAAGACATCAGATCTTGTTAGAACAAGCAAAGCTGTGTTACACTTCTCCCTCCCCCACAATCAGTACAAGCCAGTAATACCAAGCCACACACAGCTTGTTAAATAAGTTCTCAGTCTCCCTATGCTCTGTGAAAACCAGACCAACTATCCCTCAGTACCTAAAGGCATAGGGATATCATTTTGTTGTTGTTTAAAGTACATGGTGCTTTAGCAGGACTGTTTTTTTCCCCAAAGCTTTGACTTGGAAGAGTAAGAGTTTTCAGGCATATGGAAGCACTGACTTAGAAAATACGTACAATTTAGTATGCTAACAATAAAGAAAAGAAAAATACTGGAGAGTACCTGGGGACACCGTAACACCTTAACAGACACTGGGGTCATTTGACTGGTGCAATTACTAATTACTATACTAACTCTGACAGCAAGTTCAGTAAGTAAATCGAGTAAGACTTCTAACATCAGGGTTTTCTTCTCTCTAGCAGTTCTCTGCTAGTATCTATACATGTTTCTTCCTCAACTCCATTATCCTACTATTTTACTTCCCAACCATGTGTTAAGTATTCCCTGTATTTCTTCCTGTTGCTGAAGAAAAACTAAAAGCAAGAGTTTAGTTGTTCTCATTCTTTGCAGGTAGATACTTATTAGATACACTGTACCACAAAGAATTCAGCAACACAGAAGCGATGAGGCTTCCCTGACAAAATGACATACTGAATTACATTAACTTAATCTTTCAATGGGCAGTCACTTTTTTTTTTATTTCACATACACAAACCTATTTTTACAGGGTACTTCTAAATATCATTAGACAGGTTTGGTTTTGATTTTGAGAGCTGGGGTGTTAAAGCAGGTAAGGGAAAGAAAAAGAGTAAAACCTGTTCAAAACTGCGAACTGAGTTTTCTCTCGCTCAACATTTTGTCCGTTCCATCGTTTCCCTTTTATGTATCAGGATGTAACCTCATAGTCCCGTACTTCACTCTTCCCCCCTCCCCCAACATAGCATCAAAGGTGTTAATGTAAGAGAATGCCTAACAGTGAACTGAGATCCTTAGAGGAGGCAGCTGCCTTCACAAAACAATTCCTCAGAAACATACCACCCAGATTTACAGAATTCTTTCTATGTAATAGACCAGAAAGATTTTACAAATGTTTACTCCCTCACAGCACTCCCTTAAGAAGGGAAGTCAGGCACAGGGTATTTCCTACCAAAACATGTGTCACTAACATTAGGTATATTCAGTTCCAAAATAATAGGGGGGGAAGAGAGTTAGAACGAAGTCTGTATTAAAACCTTCTGCATCAGGGTGGAGAACACCTAAGTAAACTGCTGATCAGTGGACACGATCTGAGGTCAGAGAGTATAACCACCTGAATGTGAGCATACGGTCAACGTTATGCTCCGCAGAAGAGGCAGCTGACATACAGGGGGGTGTCAACTGCAGAGTCTAGTTTGCGAACAGTGCACCAGTACCTGTTGTGCCCTACAAGCCTTAACAAGGTCTGGTTTTCAGCACAACCTGTCAAGAAAGATTGGCACCAAATGGAGGACATATGGAATGAAGATAAGAATTAGGAAACAAAGTGTGAGAGAGGCATGACCTGCCCACGCATAAAAGGCTGTTACAAAAAGGCAGGCAATAAGGGAATAAACTGTTCTTCCCGCTCATAGTAGACACAGCACAAAACAAAGGACTGATACTGCAGAAAAGATTTAAGAAAGAAATTTTAAAAAGTGAATTTCTGGTGGTAGGGTTCTTCCGACTGCCGATATGGGAAAATAAAGCCCTTATTTCTCTCCAGTCTCAGAAATTCATTTATAAATTGAGGTCAGCAGGCCAATGTCAGTAAAAAGAGGGTAAGATGGTCCAGCTTCTGTAAGCAAACCTCTCAAACGCTGTAGGTAACACAGATTGCTTTTTCTAGTTGTTTCTGACAGCATTTAATTGGTACCTACTGCAGTAAGTTTGTTGCCTAAACTCCACCGCGCTATTTACTTCAAAATGTATTAGTATCCCTTACCAATATAATGGATCCATCATATTACACACTATATATATTTAATAATTACGTCAGGTAAAATTAATCTGATCCCAACATCATTAATGCTTCCCCAACATCTACAAATTCACTCTGCTTTTCTTGTAATTTTAGTTCTTTCAAAGCTTGTAATTTAACTTGCCACTTCTTCATCAAACTAAACAGTTAAAAAAAAAAATCAAAGCACACTTCACATTGCATATACTTATTTAATAAATATTGACTGCTAGGTGTTCTAAATTGTGTCCCAAACATCCAACTTAAAGCTTATAAAGAGCTCTTGCCCTTTTAACTTTTAAGAGGTCAGTTTTGACAACTGACTGATGCAGATCTCTAGCTACTGATAGATGATGATACGAATTGTGATCAAGATAGCTTACTCCAATCTTCTAAAAATTAAGTGTGGGTCACAAAAAGGTCCTACAACTTTGCTATTTATCCACTGGTCTTCTATTCATGGTTCAGAAAGGCGAAGCAATATATTGTACTGGGAAATACGCTTCCTAACGACCTTCTGATGGATGGTGGAAAGCTGAATGTCTTCCATGTTTATAGTAGACAGTTTGTTAAAGAGCACTATTACAGTCATTTTATAACTTAAACAGTTTAACAAGTTATCAGATGTTATAATACAAGTCTTAACTTGTTTTATTTACACAGGACCAATTCTATTTGACTTTACTTTGTGTAATTCGGAGATGCATTTCTGCAAGGTAGTAAAACTTCCTACTAGTTCATATAAACCTAATATATCACAGAAAACCTACCAGTTCGTATAAATGCATATATATACATACATATGCACTGCTATTTACTGCATTTCCCTAGGTGTCAAACAAAAAGACCAGGCATACTCTGAGAACCTTACATTTTGTTCATTCAAGTTCAGGGGGAAAAAAAAAATTCCCATAACGTTGTTAAATTCCACAGAGTTCCAAGAACAAAGATTTTATTGCTGTGATACATCTACTGCAATGACAGAGTGTGCTCTTTACTGTTAATTGCAGGCAGATTGCCAGGTTTCTGCATGCAGATTAACAAATGCAGATTAGCAGTGTTCTTTTGTACTGTATTGGAGCAGCTGCTGCATTCTAGGGAGTACAAACTGTATTTCATCAACTGCCAGTGTGGTTTTGTCCCCTTGTTGCTGTGTGTATGTACTACACACTGCTGGTAGTGAAGCTCTCATTATGTTTACACGACAGACCCATACCTCCTGCTAAAAGCGGCTCACTATTTTCCATAATAGGAAGAAAGCAGCGCTCTTAACCAAGTAACTGCCTGCTACAACCATGGAAAAGTTTTAGCTTTCCCCTACCCAGCAGTAGGTATTAGAAAGATTTCTTTTAGCATAATTTAAATAAACTAACTGATGAAGAAATATCTTCTAGGTAGTCTATAAAATAATTCATAGAATCTTCTTTCTCTAAACAGCTTAGTTATTATGATCCAAAAATATACTTAACCTAGAAGGAGTAAGACTATTCCTAAACATTTAAATAACATTTTTGCCTATTTAAAGAGTTACAAAGACATATTTCAGCAGCAAACCAACAGCCAAAAGCTGAACTACATTACTTAACAGTACTGTTGAACAAGAAAATGTTCTTAAACTGTGCTTAACAAAACAGCATTTCTTTCAAGGTTAATGGAAATACTTCCCGACCTGTTTAGAAAACATCTTTCTACATGGTATCTGGCATTCTGTACAGCCTTTAATTGATACCATCCTTTGTTTGTTTTGCACACGCTAAATTCTAGGCATGCTGTAGAACATATCCCAAGTCACTGCTTGACTATTTACATGACACACAAAAAGCATTTTCTGCACACAAGACAAATGTAATTAAAAACACACAGCAGGCTAAACAAAATCCCCAGGCTATGGGTCAACATAAGCTACATGGGAAAAAGCTAACAGGACACCAAGTTAAGTTAAAATGGTGAAAGCAGAACAAACTTCATGAAGAGTTATAGCACTTACTACGACCAAGTATGAACTGGCTTGTGCTTGAGGGAGCTTGGTATCCACACTGCTTTACTATGTCAACCAGATGTTTGTGCAACGCTGACTAATGTGTGACAGTGTATCTGACAAGTCCAGCAAAAATATCGGACCATTGTTTTCAAGCAAGTGAGAACCTTACAAGGAATGTGTATGTGAAGAGATTAGTCTAGAAATCGAGCAAAAAAAAAATATGTAACACATAACGGTTACATTATCCCAACCCAAAACCACAGCTGCCCGGTTTTATGCAGCATATTAGACTGAATAGACTAAACTCAGGTTCTGTTTCACTACTCTATTTCCTTATTATTTTAATCTTCTGTGAAACATACTACTATGCAAGATGCTTAAATACCACAAGTTAGTTAATATCAGAATCTAGTGTTTTAACTAACAAATTATGTTATATATGGGCTTAAGTTAAGGAACTGCAAATTCTTTGTATGTGTCCTCATCTAACAAGTAATTCACAATAGCACTGGAATGAAAACTCATTACATCATGCCTAGAAACAGGAAAAAAAATTCAAGGCAGAAGCCACATCTTCTTTCTTTGTTCAGTGAAGTGTTTAGTACTCTTCTTGTTGCTTTCCAGAGTTAGAGGAATTCCAGAGCACGAAAATTCAGACGCTGCAACATGTAGCTGCAAGCTACCTGGGTGAGCTGCCAGAGTACTTCAAGGAGAAGCACCTGGCTGATGAGAGGGACTGTCATTTCAAATGAATGCAGTCTGAGAGAGAGATAAAAATCTGGATTGCAGGAGGAGTTAACCACTTACTGCCTGCTATCTCATCCAGAGAGAGATGCAGATTCTGACTATGGGTTAAAACCCAGCAGTATCAAACCCCCTTCCTTCCACATAAGTGTCGCTGCCTGTGACTAACTTCACAATCAATACTCCGCAACAGAAAAGCAAAACTGGTGCAATGATCCCAGGAATTGTCTCTAATCCCTTCTCAGGGGATTCACTTCAATCAGCTCTACTCTAGCCCTACAAAATGAGTATCCCATGGCAAGTTGGCTACTTCAGGTGCAATCCTAGAACCCATCTTGCAATTTAGCTGCTGAAAGAAACTGAGTTTGTGCTTCCTGAGACGACTCCACAAGGCAAACCACAAGTGCAGTAACTGGGATAAACACAGAGGTTTGCCTCAATCACACACTCCTGATCATCCCTAAGAAGCCAATACAGGCACACCTAACCACCTCTGGTACACACCGGATTCACCAACTGCCACTGAGGATTACTGACAGGCTTGAGCACAGGAGACATCTTCAAGGAAGAAGGTAATTTGCCACTAAATGAATAAACAGTCTGGATGACAGCACAACACTGTTTATGTTAAAATGCCATACACACCAATTACGTCCCGAAATTAGGGAGGCAACCATTTTTAATCCTACCAGCTGTTACGGACTTACTGCTTGGATTTTGCCAGAGCCTCTCATTCCCTTCACATCTTGCCTGACAATCATGGAACTGTATGGAGGATTTAAGTATGGAGCATTTAAGTGTCTCTTGGTTAATGACAGCACTTTTCAAAAATAATTATACATGGGTGTAAGTTTAAGGTAGCTGCTCAGCTGGTTGACATTTTTCTGCAAGTATTTTTCCAAACTAGAGTTCAGATTTTAACAAAAATTACACTTCGATTGCATTATGCTTAGGACAGTTTTTATATTTTCTCATACCAAGAAGAAAATACAAAGAAATATTCTGAAATATGGCATATTTTCCTGGAGGTAGTATTTATATACAGGGTATTCACTAACCTTTTTCTAATCATTAAATTTTGTTTAAGAACTAAGTATCTAAAAATGCCTTTTTTTCCCCAGAAACTTTGGAAGATAGTAACTTTTTTGTAAGTCAGATGAAAATGCTCTATTAATATACAACAGTAAGGGCAGGAAAATAGATTTTTGGTGCAAATTTGGTCAGTCTGTAACATTATTGTATCTGCACACACTCCAACATACACTGGTTTTGAACATATATTCATAATTTCACATTATTACCCCTCATGCTCGAAATTTAGTTGGTTTCAGTCCTGCCACATTAAGGCCAGACACTGGGCTGTACAAAGTCCACAATTTGTGTAATTATGCAACTTCAGCTTCCCAGCAGAGAGCTGAGATGCTGATCCTTTATTCCTTTGCCCACCTGGCAGAAGGGCATTGCAGGGACTTGGGGGAAGGAATGCACTTCTTAATTCCTCCTGAATCTATTTATTCTTCCCTCCGCTTAAGGCAAATTAAAAAAGATCACCAGCATATGAATACAAAATGGCCAGCCTGACTAAATACCTGAATTCTTACAAGAGGCTTCTCAAATATTCAGCTGATATAAAATTATTGGCATAACGCAGAAACTTGTCTAAAAGTCTCTTCTGGTTTGTCCTTTAAGAACAGATACATTATGTTTTTTAAACATAACTACATGTATGTGAAAAAATATTCAAAAATCCAAATTGCCTTCCTCCTGTGTGTCTGACATTTTGAAGGTTTAAGCCAGTTTGACTCACGAAATAAATATGAAAATTAAAGAAAGATAAATCAACATGGAAATATAAGAGCTAATCTGGACTTGAACAGTGATCTATGCATATCATATATGGAAGTATTCAAAGTTATGCATAATTATCAGAACCATGCTGAATTCTTAAGCTATATCTGATTCCTATAGCCTGTCAAAAATCTCACATATGACTTTCACGTGGAAGTGCCTGCTTAAGGCAGGGTTTGGGTTGTGGTTTTCTTTTTGTGTGTTTTTTTTTTTTTTTTTAAAACATGTTACACCCAACAACGGAGAAAGGTCTTAAGGCAGGGTTTGGGTTGTGGTTTTCTTTTTGTGTGTTTTTTTTTTTTTTTTTAATGCAACTTGAACCTGCCAACTGAGTAAGTAGCTTTGCTTATACTTTTGCAACATAGATTTCATAAGCTTTTTAAGCATCGAGTAATTCCTTTTGTACTCTGGACCCAAAAGATAACTTTCAGGAGAAAAATACTCTGGTTGTTGGTACAACACTGTTTTAATTCGTAGTTCCAGGCTATTTCTGCACTGCTTAAAAGTGTAATTAGTAAAGCCAAGACCGTATGAACTTCAAACTGGGGAGTAATAACATGGAATTTGGTTTTTTTTGCTCCTCTGCCTAAAATAAAAGGCAACAAAACAATCCCATCAAATCAGAAGATTTAACAAAAATAAATACAGAATTAAGTTTTAACAGCTTGCAATGCATGGAGAACAGGAATAGAGATAGCACTGAATAGTTCTACAGCGCTATCACAAGATACGATCTCCCAGGAACAGGCAGTTTCAATTACAAGTTTTTAAATCAGAACAAGCCTGAAGAATAACCCAGCTTTCAACTTCACCAGAGAAACAAATAAGACATGTGAACAAAGCAAACACAAGAAAGACTAAACCAAACCAGACTTCACATGGACTTCCCTAACCCTGCACAGAGAAGGCTTTAACAGAAGCCTTTGCTCCTGCTAGCATGTCAAGTTCTCAAGTGTCTCTTTCCTAATCCCATTCCACCAGAGGAAGCTATGCGTGTATGTACACAGATATACCCACACAAACACACGAATCCGCACCTTCTCAAATGAGATATAATGCAGCCAAGCCTAACAAGAAAACACATCCACTTCCCAGACTTTTCAAGGATTTTAATATATAAGGTGCTTCCTAGAAAAATGTTGTTATAGTTACGTAAGAAACAAAGAATGCCAAAACGTGACACGGAAACATGACATCGCTGCTTCAGTAAATAGTGACATATCAACAGTTAATCACCACAGCCGTCACTGCTACAAATGTACGGTACAAGAAATTCCAAGTCTGTTGACCGTAGCTACAGACTACATTACAAAGCACAAGGAAATTTAGAACATTCCATACTAAAATCTCTTACCATAGCTTCATTTTATATTAGAACTCACCCCTTTTTAGCAATAAAAATGCAGTATGCCTGAGCAGATAACAAAATACGTCCTCTAAGACAGGCTAGCAAAGAGAAGGACTACCATATTATTTTCTATCAAATTACTCAAAATCGCCGTGAACATAAGCTTAACACAATCTGGTCTAATAGAGAAATGCATGAGTTAATTACACGTGCAAACTTTCTGATCAACATAATTAAAAAAGAAAATTAATTTCATGCTCTAAAACAGGATATACATCTCTTTGTAAGACTTGTGGAAATGGTGACATACGGAACCCTAGGAAAAGGTACTGGAAGACATCAAGAGGATAATTTTAAGATTGTCAAATACTGCAACAGCAAGATTTGAAGTTCCTTGCCAAATTTTCTAATTGCGTAAGGAAAAAGTTGAGACTTCTCAATTAAAATGTAGTTTTGCTGCCAGGAACTTGCAAAGGGATGTGAGTATGGCACAACAAATTAAAACTCTTGGACTCAGAATATCAAGACTACAGTTTCACAGCCATTTCTTCAGTAGCAATTGTTTTAGACATTGCTGCCCTTCAGCCCAAGCCAGCTGTGTTTCCACACCTGTGTTCCCTCTCATTGTCACACCCCAGCTACTCGTCAACTAGCTCAGCAGTATCAGTACACTCATCTGTTGCTGGTACTGGAGAGAGGACAAGCAACCTGGGCAGAGCAGGAATCTGAGGATGTCAAGTGTTACGACACTGATGCCTCAATAACTAATTGCTGGAGTATACCTGAACAACAGGAAAGAACACCACAAACACCCACTCAGGCACAGGGAAAATACAAAATTGCTATTGAAGTGGATTTTAAACAACATTAATTACTGAGTTAAAGATCAGTAAACCAAACTAGAGAATACTGACATATTTTGTCAACTGACAACTCTGAAAAGAGATGCCTCTTACATCTACTTTAGCAAGGGATAAAAAGATCAAATGGGCAAACCATTGGCTCATAAATGCAAGTAAGTAATCTTATCTTCCTCCAAAGACAAGAGCAGAATTAAGTTCTGTAAAAACATGAACAGTCAGGAAGTGTGTTTCTTAATCTCCTATATGCTTTGACTTCTATGAACATTATAAACGCTCACTCCTAAATCACCCACGTTCGTTTCAAATGTCTTGCAAATTCTGTTATCACTTCAGTATGTCTTACTTACTATCCCCAGCTTCTTTTACTGAAATGCCACTTGTTCTTTGCTGAGCTCTCCCTCCTTTCAAAAAGAATATCAAAAAAGTCACTGGCAAAATTTCAAGTTATCCGCATTTACTGACCACAGCTTAATTGTATGGAAAAAGAAATATTTCAACAGAATTAATAAAACTAGTCAAGGCACTATCTCCAGAGCTTAAGCATTCTATGAGCAGAATTTTCAAATAAAAACTGACAAAGTCGATGTAAAGTCTTTGTATCATAGTAATTGACTACTGCCACTTCGAAAAAACATTTGCACCTAATACTTCTTGACATTACTGTAGGGAATAATCATTAATTACTAATTAGTAGCTTTTGTATCACACCCGTAAAACCTCTGCAACTTATGACCTCATACCAATTGATTGAAAGAGACTCTCCAGTCATATTCTGCCAAACACTGCTTAGTGCTTTCACATTAGTAAACACAAGTTGATAATAAGCTGACAATAAAAACATCGCTGTATTAGTTTCCACACATCTCTGTTCTAGCAGCAACTACAGGCCACTGACCATGAAGTATCCAAGGACTTAAACCAGATCAGTCAGCCAACTCCAGAGAGCAGATTCAAAGAAAAAAGACCCTGGAAAAACTAGACTGTGTAGTCTAGATTCAGCTAATGGATGACAGAAAATTTATAGAAGTCTCTTCTCTATTAGACTTTTTATTTCCTGTGTCTAATGTATTCTGATCTGAAGAGATCAGATTGTGCCACAAATACCTCCAAGTACAGTAGCAACAGTAGTTTCTACAATACCACGACAAAATAAGCTCATGATTTTAAATGAGCAAGCTTAAGTTCTGTACTAGAATGGAAGCTGTCGCTCCAACCTTTGCAGTCTCGCACTTGGTTCACTCAATTTATTTTCCATATCAAATATTAAACAATAGAAAGGTGAAAATAATTTTAAATACTTCACTTCAAATATAGTTGAATCTTATTCTTTCACACTGTCATTTTATAAACTACCATATGTAACCATCCTTTTTACAGATATTACAAATTTATAGATACTTAGTTTTACAGATAAATTTAACTCAGCTCCAAACAAGGAAGAAAATCCATGACTTAAGAGCTTAGTAATAGAATCATTCATCTGTTGAACCAATGTTGTAATTAGCAGTTGTACAAAGCAAAGACAGATATTAAAAGTCTTCATTGACGAATATACCATTCTCGTGTGTTTTACATTGACTTAATATGTAACTGGTGATTCCTGAATGTTATTAGGTTGAACTACGTCATCAAAATTTAAGTTGTTAAAGAAAGATTTCTATAAAGATGGAAAAAATGCGCGAAACTATTTTCAAACCACTTTTGCAACACAGAAATATTCACTGACAGTCAGTGCTATAAAACTGAAATCTAAGTGATCATATTGACACTGCTGTGTTTAAAAAATGTAACATTTGAACTAAAGCAGAATGATAGGTGTTTTCAAGCATTAATACAGAGGAAATACATCTGCACTGACAGCTACGAAGAGACAGAAAAAACAAAAAACCAATCATAAGCATCCCAGAAATAAATCACATCTAATTCTCAAGAAAAATACCTCAACATACCCATTTTTTAACATGCATCGTTATGTAGTCACTTGGAGTACAGAGAAGAAGAAGCATAACGTACAAGCTTTAAACACTCACCATCTGAATTGGTTTTTTGTGAAGATCTCGTTCAGTCACCAACTTTTCTTGGTCAGTGACATAAAGGCCTTTTTGTGCCAGGGCTTGTATAACAGCATCATGACCTAGAAGCGGTTTTGCAGCATCACTCTTGAGAATAAGGCTCCCAGCACGACAGTAGAGTTCTGCAGACAGCAGCAAGTTCACAACAGGTGGTTTAATGTGCTCCTGGTCGTACTGGTCTGTGTAAAATGGTTCTCGTAGTTCTTCTGGAACATTTTCTACAAAGACAAAAAACCCCCCATCAGTCAGTACCAGAAAAGATAGATACAGTATTAGGATTTTTCATATGTATGAACTCAAAATTTTGTTACAGCAAGCTTAATCAGATGAAGGCCAGAGTCTTTACCAGTCATCATGATATAGAACATTGGGGGAAACTGCATACAAAGGTTGCATCTGAACTATAAATAGAAACTTAGGAAAAATTCAAAAAGAGTTCCACACTGCAAAGGCCACACCAGAAAGCCAGTCCATGATTTAGAGCACCACTGCTTTAAAATCTCCTGCTTCAGCCCAAATACACGTCCAAAGATTCTCATTTCCTATGGTGTAACATTATAAAGGTCAGACATATGAAGGCAGGAAAACACCCATTTAAACACAAAACTCTGTCCCTATTACAATAATAAAATGGCACATTGATTTTTACTACAGAATAATTCACAGAAAAGGGAAACTTCCACTGAGCAGCCTTCTAAATTTCAGATATGCAAAAGAAATTTGATTACTGTTCTACTCATTTCAAAAGTTATGCATCACAGATTTATGACAATCCAGCAGTCCAGAATAAATGGATATTTTACTGAAATTAAAAGAATGGAAAAGAGGGGGGAGAATTTTTATCAATTTCCTTCTGACAAAAACATTGAATTCTTACCTGCCTATTTGCAAAACTGATTTCCCTTAAAATTGTGGCTGTCCTTTTTCATTAAACTGGCTTAGCACCCACAGAAAGCTCAGCAAGACTCTGTCAAGTTTATGCTGAGATTTTAACCCCAAAATTATGACTACAAGACAATCTAACAGTTTTGCCAAATACTTCACATAACACAATACAGGCAGACTATATAACTGTCTCCCACAAAAGCAATAGCTATAAAGTAATAGCTATAAATTAATTATAAATTATAATAATAATTAATTATAAATTAATACGGCACTAGATCAAATAGAATTAAATCACCAGTGAAGTGGAAAATAACTTAGACATGGTTTCAGACCACATTTCTAGACATACAAACTGCAAGATGCTCCATTTTCCTTGTATAAGAATTTCACTCTCAGTTTTTGCAAAATTAGTTAAACCAACAGCATTTATGGGATAAAGACATGGGCCCAAATGGAAAAGCCTATTTAATTGCTACAAGGAAAAAAGTGTGTAGGAAAACAGCGATGGAACTCCACGTTCCCATCCCCTTGGCCTTCAGCTGGCTAAACAGCTAAAGGTACAATTTGCAGCAGAGGGTGGAGTAAGCAGCCCACAATAAGGGTGGAGCAGGAGAGCGGGAAAAAAGCAGAACATGCCATCACAAGATAATGACAGATTATCTTCTTCCTCATACACATTCTGTTGCAGTTCGTGTACTTCCATTACGGGCTCTGGAGGAAGAGCTAGCTGCCTTCTAGCTGAAAGGAGAAGATACGCGTAAGAGCGCAAAAAGGAAAGATATATTAACACATATTTTCTTAACTGTCATAAGGGTATTAAAAAAGGGTAAGATACCACTTCTTACTTGACAGTTCATGATATCAAGATGAGGTTGTTTTTTTTTTTTTTTTGCTTAAGCCAAGAGCCTAAGTTTGGCTAGAAAGTTGTCAGCTCTGCTTTGGAATACAGATCAAAACATTCTGCCAGCAAAACTACTTTGCCCTTTAAATTACAAACCTAATGCCCAACAAGATTACTTTTTTACAAGATAGTAATAAAATTACTAACAGAAAAAAAACCCCTACCAATGTCAGGCAGTGATATTGCAATCTTCTCTTGCCACTTCCCAGCCTCACTTACTGACTCAATAGGGCCACCACTCACCCAATACTATAAAAAGCTCCTATAATTAAGGAACTGTGAGCTGCTAGGTACCTGCCTCCCTAGGTATTATTTCCATCTATTCAATTCTGCCTGTCCTTGTTTCTTTTCCCTGTTTGTCCATACATTGTCTATATAAATATTAAGCTCACTATCTCTGAAGTCCCTCATGATACTTCTCCATCTTGGTATCAGAGGCTCAATCCTCATATAATCCTTTTAATTTCAAATGCCAACTGCTAAAGCATCTTCACGTTCTTTCCCCAAGCTGGAGAGCATAAGAAAAAAAAATTTTGTAACTATCTCACAATACACAGGCAACAGATTTTGCCTTTTTTTCCACCCCCTCCATACACACCCTTTTTGAACCGCATAGGAAATTAGATAGGGTGGCAAGCAACAGGGAGACACAGCCATTTGTAATTTCTTAGAAGACCTAAAAAAGCCTCATTCCCATAAGAAAAAGTACCTTGAAGCAGGAGCAGATAGCTAAGCACAAAGACTCTGTGCTGTAGATTCACTGAAGGCAACGACAGATTTCAAGTCCAAAAATTTGAGCCAAGGACAGAAAATAACAAACCCATTGCCTATAATGAGTAATTTCTGATCCTCTGTATCACTGAAACAGACGCTAAAGTGACAAATAAGATGCAATAAATGAAATTATCATGAAAGAATGATATCTGCTAGTGGGGTTTGGTAATAAAAAACTCAATGCACTTAAAGAAAAGATGGTAACTATCGAAGGCAAATATAATTATCTATAAAGAATATTTCCACTTCTGAAAAATACAGCAAAAGACAAAATGAGATGTATGCCATTTCTTTTACTTCATCGGTGTTCACAAAATTAAATCTGTAATAGAAACTTATTTGTGTTAATAAAAATAAAACTGCAAAAAAAATTAAAGAAATAGAAGGTGGAAACAAGGAACTAGGAAGAGAAACTGTGTCTACAGGCATATTCTGAATTTCTAAAACCAAAACATGTGAAAGTATACAAATAAGGAATCCCTGCCGCAACAAGATCAGAAGTCTTCACAAAAATTCCCATCAGAGTTCCCTTCACACAGAAACTCCCACAGTTTCTCCATTTATAACATGCATCAAACCGTTCGATATCAGAACGGATCTTAACAAAAATGAGAACACAGTTTGAATATTCTGTCATAGTTAAAAAAAAAAAAAACAAACCAAAACCAGAGCGGTTAAAAATAAAGGAACATGCCTTTT
>NW_010406681.1:0-9349 GCF_000710305.1 Buceros rhinoceros silvestris | reverse complement strand
AACCAAAACCAGAGCGGTGCAACATAGAGGAAACTGCCTGTTACTGATCTCAAAGTAACAGCCCTTCCAGAATCGGTGTGTGCAGCCTCTGTGGTCCTGTGGAAGGGAATTTCAAGGCTGCATCCAGTTGTCTGCAGATTACCAGACCAACCAGCAGGGTCAAAAGCCTTTATTAACAATTCTAGCAGGACTGGAGATTGTTAAACAGCTCTGTCGGGCAGGGAAGAATCTTAACACTAATTCCCAATATGTGCACTTCACCAGTCCCTTTCCTTTGCCCAGCTGATAAGTCTTTCAAGATTAAACATGAGGCAAACGAACAGTTTTAAATTAAATACCTTGTTGCACATATTGCCATGAAGTACCAGCTGACCTTGAAATTTGTGGCCAAGTACAGCAATTACGTTAGAGAGATACATCAGGGACACTGAGTTCAGGGAGCTGAGCACGTGAAATTAGGATGGGACCAAGGGAACTGGTTATTTCTGCTGGAGAGACGGTTGGAGGATGTAACCGCACTCCTCTTGCGCCCAATAGGCAGGTTTCAGAAACATGGACTTGGACTGTGCAGTGACAAAAGGCAGTGGTCACAGGGGAAAGCTCAGCTGGATAAGTAAAAAAAATTCTCCAAAGCAAGAGCAGCAGACACAGACTGCCTGGGAACCTGACTGTGAAACCACCATCTACGGGGACTTTCACAGCTTGAGTGGACAAGGCCCTCAAAAACCTCTCGTAATTTTTAAGCCAGCTCTTCTTGGAGCAGGAGGTTAAACTAGATGATCTCCAGGGACTGCTTTCAGCCTATTTTTTTCCTAAAATTGTCAACAGGACCACAGGTTTCAATTTTTGAAATCTTCTCTCGGTATGCTTTTAAACAAAGTTTGAGATCTTGAATTTTGAACTGTGAAGAGAGAAATGAAGCTAATGTACAAGTTCAACACACAAGGAAAAGAACAAAAAGGAAATACCACATTAGCCCAAAACAATAACATAAATTTAAGGATCAGGATAACTATGAAACAGTATTCTACATATCTTCAAGTAACTTTTCCATTTATTATAAAGGACTCAAAAGGCCTGCAGACGCTGTCTTTAGAGAAGAAAAAAAATGAAAGGACTTAATCTGAGCTTTAAAGCAAACAAGGGATCATTATTTCTCCCCACCAGGAGATAAAATTGTAATTTAACTTCCCATTTAAACAGACCATTTTAAAGGGAAGGAATCATCTAACAAAAATTTATGGCTAACACCCCTGACTTTCCCTTTAAATGCTCTTTTATAAACAAAACTCTGTATTAATGTAGAAAGTCTACATTTTCTTTAAGACCAAACCATTCCTCTTTAGAATTCCCAGACTTCCACACAAACGAATACAATCCTTTGAGTTACACGACTATACTTTTTCAAGTTTGTAAGAGTGAACAATTCCCGTTTTATGAAATTAAGGAAGTCAAAACTTAGAATTCATTGTCAACGAGGTCTCTCCTTTTGTTTGTTTTATTCCTGAGGATAATATAAACAAGTTGAGATATTTCACCTTGGACTTTCTAATTAAACTCATTCTTGGGAGCCACAAGGCCACATTAAGCCTCAGCCTAGAAAACTTTCATCTCCACAGGTTACTGACATCAATGAACAAAGACATTTAGAAAAAACCCCCAACTATCTGTAGAAGTTGTTATGATTTAATATAAAATTATTTCATGAAAATTCTGACTAATACCTTTAACTACTTCCTAGTGCAAACCAGTGGATGAATTTATGCCCGGTCTTAAGGGAATCAAACACTTTTTTCCCACAGGACAGCAGAGGTATGCTTCTGCCATAAGGCAACAGTGTTAAGTCACTTGATTCAGTCTTGCAGAATCTCACCAAGGATTCTAGTGCCAGAATCTGGTGCCAGAGTGGACCTTCCACGGAAGTCAGGAATCTGAGGACTGAGAACAGGTCAGAAGTGTGACTGAGATTATTTTGCTTTTGCTGAATTTTTGTAGTTGCCTCAGCAGAAGTGGGAGTCATTTCAATTTGCTGTTTTAATTTAAAGACTTCAACAGCTCTGATGAGGACTCTAGCTCCAAGATTTACAGCAGGTTAGTAATCTATGGATCAAACTGATGCTACTGAAAAAAGAAAAATCATGAAGCAAGACTTTTAATCAGGAAGCAGAAAATTAAATGAAAGTTTATATTAAAAATGAATTTTTACTTTTTTGGTTTGTTGAATTGGTCTGCCGCTTGCCTTGTTCTTGGCTAACAGGCAGCAGGCATACTTCTGCCTAGGGGAAAGTATCAAAAAGCCAACTCCTATAAATTTACAGAAGACTGAATTTCAGTGTCACAGTTCTTAACTTCGTCCACCTAACTAAACTGAACTTGAGAGATTCTTGAATTTGCCATCACAGAAGTGCTATGAACAAACAGACCCTGCCCTCCTGCCCCTAGATGCCACAAAACCAGAGCACTATCCACTGTTTTAACAGCAGTGCTGCACTTACAATGTATTCCTTATTAAAAATAAACAAAAACAGCAAACAAAAAAATTCCAAAACATCCAATAAAAAAAATACACACTTCACAGCCCATCCAGACTTCAATTATTTTTTGAATACTGAGAATCCCACAAGAAGTGCTCTGCTGGGTCACATGAATTGTGTATCCCCTCCAACATTTCATCTTCAGTAGCACAACAGGAAGCGCTACTCACGAAGCATACAGAATTTGTCTGCTAGCAGCATTTCCTATTAAAACTTCTCAGCTTAACATCTACCTGACTAAAACCTGCCTATTGATTCAGGTTTTGATAAACAAAAGAATGACTTACAATTAACTCTGGCAATAAAGGGGTCAATACTTATCAGAATAAATGCCTTTAGAACTTATTTTTGGGAAAGGTAAAATGTAAGAAATACAAAGGTAATAATATAGTTATAACCCCGTATCACTATGCTAGCACTCTAATGACTATGATTTAAATAGCCTATGGAATAGGGAAAAAGATTGTTTCCAAAATTTAGAGATAAACCAAAAAAACTTTTGCCAGCCTACTAGATAAACATGAGCTGACATACCTGCTTTAGCATCTGACTTACAGGTTCTCTTAGTTTAAGACTGCTTTTAATTGGAAGGAAAAAAAAGCACACAACAACAGCTAGAACTATACAACTGTTAATTAGGCAAATAGATTTCTAACACTGCATTTCATCTCCAGAGCAAGGAGTTTGTTACTACCACCTGATACGGTAATAAGGTCGAAGAGAAAAAAAAGGGGGGGTGAGGAGCAAGGGAAGAACTCAGTGTATTTTTCTTGAGGGTTTTTCACTCCCATTTCCCAGAATGATCAGCAAAAGCATTCATTCAGAGCCCTGAGCTCACCAAAGCAAGTAGGTGAAAGTTCTTAATTTCAGGAGTGGAATTATATCCAGTTACGCTCATGAAAATCCACCAGCTAGCTGTAGAAATGAAATTACGTAACATCTTATATTGGAAAGGTGATAAATTCCTGATTAACAGCATATAAATACTCATCAAGTTCAAATGAGAGCCACCTTTAAATATGGAGTCACTGAAGTAACCCAGCAGATTACCGTAAATCACAGGGGGAGGGAGAGGAAGTTAAAATATATCTGCAGTAGTATCCACAACCATGGTCAAAAAAATATAAAAGAGAAACCAGGTATTGGTAGAAGAAATAAAATTCATCTCCTCTCCTAACGTAAGTAATTCAGATCTGAAGCAGTGACTGTAACCAACACATCTGGCAGACAGGCACTTCAGTTTTAAAGAAAAATAGGCTCAGAACAGGCTCAATGACATGAAGCCATTGAAAGGACAGATAATAAACTACCTCACCTGAGGTCTAACATATTGTAAGAATCCTGACAACTTTGGAATTCACCTTCCGATACTACTGTACGTGCACAATCTACCATGATGACTGCGATGACTCGGATGACGTGGCCAAACCTAACAGATCCAGAAGCTTATACTATTTTATTTATTTGCCTGATGTGCAGTCAAATAATGTTTTAAATGTGTTCTACAGAAAGAAGTGATACCCTTGACTTCTACATAGATCACAGTAGATGATTAGTCCATTCACTGATTTTAGGATTGACCAAAGTATCCATGTCAGCAACTATTTTGGAGAGGTGATGGAATCTATTAAACAAAACAAAAAGGTTCCTCAGAAGATTCTCAAACATTTGCTTTTATACTCCAAACTCTTTTTCAAGTTTTTACTAGTAAAAGTAAAGAAATTAGGTCTGCTAGGAAAAGATTAAAAGATGTCCTGGCCTGCAACACCCAACATAAGGAGCTGAGAGCATTTAGTTAAAATTGTTTCTGTGAGATACGCAACGTCCATTTCCCCCCTTCATTATTCTTCTGGCAACATCTGCCCACAGCACTAAGAAGCTGCATAGAAATTCTGAACATATTAATCATCAAGAGAAAGCTATTTTCAGGTTTCTTGGGTAAAGTTTAGCTGCACGTGATGTAATTTATAATCTATTACTTCAGACACAAAGGATAAATTGAACGTTAAAAGTTGATGGACTAGTTTGAATGCAGAAAACACAAGTTTAGGACAAGCACTCAGACTTGCACAACTTTTATTCAGTTTTTAGTTTTTTCCTGTCAAAAAACCCCTCATTCTAAACCAGTGAAATTTATTACTGTGGCAGAATAATAATGTATTGTTTGGACAGTAGAACAGCAGCAGATTTAACTTGACTTTAAAATTTTTCCTATAATTTTCTGAGAACCACACATAACATAGATAGTCTTAACTTAGTAACTAAAAATTGAACGCAAAGCTGTCTGAAAAACAATTTTCCAAGAGTACTCAGAGGTCCCCTATCAAATGGGAAGAACACGTACTTCAAGGTTCAAGAATTAGTATCTTCATTCATAGTAGCTAAGGTTCTAGAGAAACAATTTCCAACTACAAAGGGATTGAAAAGCACTTCAGAGGACAAAATTATAATTCAAGATGATTTTGATATGTGGAAGAAGTGGTTTGAAAATAGGATGCAGTTATATAAGTATAGCTGCAAAGCAGGAACATACAACCGTACAATTACAAGATGGGAACAATTGAGTAGGCAGCAGTTCTGCAGAGAAAGATACGGAGCTACAGTGAATCACCAACTGAATGAGTCAACAATTCTAGGCTGATGCAAAAATGACAAACATCATATTCTAGTGAATAAATGAGAGTATTATAAGCTGGAAAGATGCAGTAATTCTACCTGTAAGTCAGTCTACCCTGCGCTGGTTTAGCTGGACTACTACATCTAGATTTAAGTACAGAATTCATGTCAAATCAACCACAGAAAAAATACAGGAGAAAAAAACCTCTCCAAAACCCCAAAACAAAGTCAAAAGCAGCTTGACTTACAAGGACAAAGTTGAAAAAAAACTTATTTTGTCTAAATGGCAGAACAGAGAGGAGACAGTTTTTATCATGTGAAAGGTATTACAGATAGGAAAGGTGCCTGCCATTCTCCCATCCACCAGGAACAGGATAGGTAATGGGTTTACAGTGTAGCAAAAGACATCGAGATTATTATGCTGTTCTAACATCCAGAGATAAATAAGGATTCAAACTGACCAGCAGACATACCACGGAATCTCTATAATTACAGATTTTGAAAAAACAGGCTAAACAAACATCTGTCAGGAATGATGTATATTTAGCTCAGGCTGTCTTTAGGAAGGCAGACGGATAACAAATTTTCCAGCCACATTTTCTGTGACTATATTAGAGTGAGAAGACAAAAAACTTCACCCTCCAAAATAATGAAATCCAATTTTGTTGTTTTAGAAATAGAAAGGATGCAGAGTAACATAACATCAAAGCCTTTTTTAAATTAGTCCCATGAAGTAGGTCACATCATACTTTTCAGTCAAAGCATATAATATCAATACAATTCAACCATTTCTCTGAAAAGCAGTTTTTCTATACTGAAATGGTTAACCCCTGGCATAGGGAGTTAAGACTAAAATTTAGTGTTCAGAAATTCGATTTCTTGAGTCAAACATTCTCACTTTCATACCTCACACTTGTTAATTTTTCCCTGCTTCAGTTACTGCCAGTGGTGTCACTTAAATAATTTGGTTATTGCAAAACATCAAACCTGACCTGTCCTAACACTGGTACGCTTTCTTGCGGCAAAATATCAAGGTACAAAATCCTACGCTCTCAACACCTAAATATGAATGCTGTCTTCAACTAGTATTTCTTAAAAAATTCTTCATACAAGATGCCTTCAGCACAGCTGTTAGTATATTCTTACTCTCATAAGACACTTTACTAATAACACAACCTAGTTTGACTTGCCTGTGTTGTGAGACACTCTATTCTTGCAGCTTCGCTGAGGACAAAAGCAACATACAATTGGTTTCTTACTTTTTGGATAAAGATACCAACCATCAAACGTCACTAGTGAATGTTAATGAACAGTACCTATTTCAAAGTCTTTTTTCAAGAAAGAATTCTCTTCACAACTGATTGCAAGAACTTACGCTTTTTATTAATCAAAATGAATGGCATTAATTTCAGAGAGGGTGGGGAAAAATCCTTCACTTATTCTGTCCACTTAAGGAATCTCAACAAAAAAAAGCACTTATCCTTTGTATTTCCTTCATACAAATGTATATAGCAATAGGTAGAAGACATGACTGAGGTTGTGATCTGTTCCAAAGACCAAAACAATTTAACAAACTGAAACTTCCTTCCTTCTTGGAAAAGGTGAAGGTCAGTTCTTCTGTTTTGCTCCAAGTATAAAGGAAGCATTTGTTTTGCAGGCATCCAAGTCCTGTATACTGCTTCTCCCTGCTTCAGAGATACTCTTTTTTGCGGTTACTAGTGACATTAACCCAGTGGAAGAACTGTGAGATCAGAAACACTACAACTGTGTTTGTTTACCTCTCTTCCTATTTATTACATTATGTTAGTATTTAGAGAGCGTATGGAGGTACTATCCCCTCTAATCATGTTTCATTCGTGCATCTCAGAACAACCACTGTAACGAAGAGAAACAGTAAAGGCTTTTGTTTTGGATCACACTTTCTATAGAGAAGTAGCAGAAAAGTACCTTGCAAGTTGCTTTACACATCCAGTATGAACTCGACCAATATAAACCAAGACCTTTCACCCACGGGCTGACAATGTGTCAAACTCATCCACAGGCTGAGAATTTCTACTCCAGTACAAAAAGGTTTTCAGGTTAGAATGATGGGTTATGTAATTGTGCAAGCACTGTACAGCCAGAATCCCTTGAGTAGAGCCTACAGAACCAAGTTGCCTAAAAAGATGATGATCTCTAAAAAATATGGAATCGAGTATCTCCAAGAATTTTCACTACTACTACTATTTTACTTCTCACGTCTGCATAGCTAATAAAGCCATATATAAAAATACTTACACTTACCAGATTTCAAAGTAAAGTAATCAGAGTTTATTGACAAATCTTTACATGGAAACAGTATTTTGATCTTTCTAAAGTGATGAACATGCACTTTATTTCAGTAGGCCATATTGACAACCATCAATGGTCCACCCTGGCCTCCCATCGGGAGATTTGGAGACACACCATACATAACGCTGCTGTCCCCTTTAAGAGCACACGTAGAATCAGTCTCGAGGAGAAAAGACAGCGCAGAAAGAACCATGCCTCGACTGTACCACCCAAGGAGACCTTCTGGAGTGCTCTTTGCAACTAGTCTTGCCTATCCCGCATTGGCCTTTTCAGCCATCAGCGCGCTTGCAGTGAGCGTGGGGAAAGCCCTTCCCAAATCTTCCAAATCTGTGAAGCCAAGACATGATGATGATGACTGACCTTACTGAAATTTCACTAGGTTCAACGACGTGGAAAGAGGTTTTTGGAGTTTTGGAAGCACCACGTCACATATCATCAGTTCCCAGAGGCATCACAAAAGTACACTTTCAACCCTGTTCAAATACATAACAATGCTCTGGCCTTAAATGCAAAAGGTGTAAAATTCTAGAAGGAGGAACCTTTTCCTGTTATTCTACAAAGAACAAGGGTAAAAATACTTAACACACCTTTCAAAGAAAAGGTCTATTTCTAACCCACAGAAAATGAAGTTATTAATATATTACAGCTGTAATTAAAAACAAACAAAAAAAACCCCACAACTCAAACAACCTTCCACCAAAAACCAACAACCCAGCTTGGTAGATTTTTCAAAGTGCTTCCTCCAGGAGACCTCTGTAAGTCTGGTATTCCTCAAGGCCCAACAACATTTCAGACATAGAATAATAGGTCTGGTATTCCTCAAGGCCCAGGTTTTCAAAGACAGAGCAGTGATGCCTTTTGGAGACATTACAATCAATTCTATTTATGCTCACAGACAGGGAGAGAGAGCCTTCTGTATTGTGCAGGCCAAAACGTTAAATGCTCTTTTCCCTGAAACCCTTCTCAAATGGCTTAACCACTCAAAAGGCTACAGGCTACTGCCACACATGTCAAAACTAACAGCACACATCACTTCCATCGCTAGCTCCCAATTCAGCTCTTCAACAATATTCAGAAATTTTTCGAGATGACAAACATGGATTGCTGGTGGTTTGTTTTTTTTTTTTTCACATTCTCCAAGTGCGACCCGGGGAATAAATACAACATCATTTACAGAGCTGGAGTCCTCAATCAAAACTGTATTGGGTCCAATACACAAAAGCTACTGGCTAATGGACACAGTGGCATTACTCCAAAAAGATTATAGGCAATTAAAGAAAACCCCATAATTCCACAAATTCTAAGGGAACCTAAAGCTGAGGAAAGAGACCAAAACCATATTCCACGCACCCCCTCCCCTCCATTCCCAGCTCCTCAGGGAAGGGCTCGAACGTCCTCCGGAGCGAAGCAACCGAGCAGGAACCAGCATCAAAGAAAGGGAAGAAGACGACGCCACCTACCTGTCCCAAAGGCTTTGGCCACAAGCCAGGCGAGATTACAGGCGATTTTCGCTCGGGAGAAATCATAATGGTCAAAGGGTTTGATGGCAGGAACAATGAAAGTCTTCTTCATCTCCTTGGCATCTGCGGCATCCCCCATCTTCTCACAGGAGCCCTGACAATTCGGAACTTACATGGTTCTTCCTCCTCTTCCTCCCGCGGCCCGGAGAGCCTTCTGCGAATACGCCGACAGCAGCTGAGGGCAGCAGCCCTGAACCCAGCTGTCCGTAAAGGGCTAACGCCGCCTCCCGCCTTCCTCTGCACAGGAATGTGGCAGAGCCCGAGTGTCCTCTTCTTCCTCCTCCTCCTCCTCGCTCTTTGTCTCAATTCACTCACGCCGCCGCCCCCCACCCTCCGAAAAACAGCCCC
>NW_010406680.1:10778-15851 GCF_000710305.1 Buceros rhinoceros silvestris | reverse complement strand
GCGGAGGGCAGGTGCTGGGGAAGGCCCAGACTGGACTCAGCAGCAGATGGGAACTGGATTCAGGAATGCATGGATTGGGATTGAAGGCAGAACAGAGAGAGTCCCCCTTGGATGCTGGTCATAGAAGAGGGCTTGACCCTTGTTATCCCTCAGCTTTATACTGAGTATGGTGTACACGGAATGGAGTACTTTGATCAGGGTTGGGTCACCTGCCCTGTCCACTCCTCCCCACAAGTGCAGCCTTTTTGCTGACGACCCTTTTGTGGACAGGGCTCCAACGTGGCAGGATTTAGCAGTGACCTTGGTTTCTACAGGAGCAAGTGTAAGCCAGAGCCTTTCTGCATACCAGTCCCTGGTAGTAAGTGTAAACATCAACTGTTATCATGTCTAGAAGCAGGCACTGTCTGCAAAAACATGCCCTTAACTTCAGAAAGTGCAGTCACTTAGAGACTGTGCTGAAAAGTAAAAATGTGGAATAGAGAATTGGTTCTAGCTCAACCCAGGACACTGGATGCAGCAAAAATCCTGGATTTAAAGATTCTGTCTCAGCTCCTGCTAGGATTTGGAGTTAAATGTGGAATCAGGGCAAAGACACTGATTACAAAGCTATAAATCACACAAACATTAAGACAAGTTGCTTGGTGGAACAGCTCATCTGCTCCTCAGCAAACAGCAATGGACTAAACTGGTGCTCAGTGAAATAGAAACTGGAATATTTAGTCTTGCTAAAATCGGAAATGTCAAGTTTCCCCAGAGCCTTTGTGACATTTCACGTGGAAAGTGGTAAGGGGGAATACATCTGCCCTAATTATAGAAGTTGGTCATATCCTCTGATTTGACATTATAAAAGCAGGAAGTTCAGATGTGACCTCCGCATCTGGAAGCTGTCGGACAGACCGGTATTGGGATGGTGGCTGTAATGGCACTTAGTGAGATTGTTAAACGAGAGGACTGACAGTGCTGTGCTGAGCTGAGAGCTGTTTGGAAGCCTCTCTGCCGCTCTTTTCCACCCTGTAACTGGTAAACTGTTTTCCTGCAAAATAATGGAAAATTGAGCAATGTGCTGAAGGCTTGATCCAAAGCATATTGGCTTCAAAGTCCAGAACTTCAGCTTTGGAGGAATTTGGAATATGCTCATCCCAATAATCTTCACTTCGAACAATAGAAAACAAATCTGGTTTTCAGTAAATGTATAGAAGGTGCCAGAGAGATGCACCAATCACCTGAAAATTCATGTGCCACATCTTGGACTAATCTCAGCAACTGAAAATACTGTGGAAATGGTGTTTGTGGTGGGACAGGGGCATTTTACCTCTGTGAGTCCTGTGAACATAACCTAGAAATTGCTAGTAGGTGTGTATTGCCTCCTTTAGAAGGTTTTCTTTGGGAAGAGTGGAGGTGTTTAATACCCAGGTCCGTGGCAGGCTGCTGCGCAGATGAAGTATTTTTGGTGAGCGCGCCCCAGGCATGGTCTGTCTCTGAAGCTGGCGATGCTCCGAGGGCCCTGGCCCTGCTCCATCTTGCACAATGCCCAAGAGCAAAGCGCAGACAGTGTAAGGAGACGCCCAAAGCAGCCTGCTTGTCGCAACTGTTTTTCAACACGGCTTGCTTTGCACCCAGCAAGGGCAGCCCAGGGCTGTTTGGCCTATCCAGGAATGTGTGCTTCCAGTAAATCTCCTCTCATGAGAAGGCGGCATGTTTAGGAAACCCAGAGCAATTTTATCTCCTAATTTCCAAATATCAACCCCCCACCCCTCCCCCGAAACTTTGTTGGAACTTCTCAGCTGGGTAAAATACCTGGTGGGTGGAGGTTTTTGGGGAGGAGGGGCTCTGAGGTGGCCCATGTCATACAGGCAATGGCTTGCTGGACCAGCGAAGCCTCGAATCACCCCAAATGCCGATGCCAGGAGAGCGTTTGAGTGTATGCTGCAATATCATGTTGTTAGCTGAGCCAGAGAGTGCAATAAACCATCTGCTGGGGCTTTGGAAAGCAGTATCTAAAGCTGTTGAGAAGAAAAGTTCCTAAATTATTGTTAGCTGAAAGAGCTGCATCACAAAGTGATGCAAAAAATTATTTCAGATGCAAAATTCTGCCTTAACCCTGTACTTTGCAAAGCCCTATTGATGGTGAGTAGAGATTTCACTGAAGTCTCAGCCCCACCTGTTGCACCCCAGAGATGCGGTGGCCATGCTGGAAGTGGGGCGCTACCTTACCCCCCAAGTGGAAAGTACATAAGACTCTTAGAGAAAACCCTAGGTTCACCCTCCGTATATTTACTTAGGGGATAGGCTGAGGAAGGAGCTAAGATCCTGACCTACAGTTACATCAGCTTATTCAGCTTCAGCAGCCAGAGCACGTGGCTATTAGTAATCTAGTGAAAAATGTAAGAACGCTTGCTTAAAAATAAACAGCCCACTCAAAAAAGGAAGTTACAATAAATAAACTGCATGAGAGGTAGCAATAAAAACTTTATGGCTGGAGTCATAATTGGCTGTAGAATTAAATGTCTCTAAAGCAGGAGGTATTGAATATTTTCTCCCTACATCTTGCCATTGAAATTTCCCCAACTGGAACAAAGCAAGTGCTCCCAGGCCTGCATGCTGGGGAAGGAGACATCGCCGTATTTAGAGTAACCCCAGCGCTTCTGCCCACACAACTTCCTTTCTCGAAGTCACGCTGTAAAGAGAAAATGTTTTCCTTCCACTTGCTCAGCAGAGCATGATGAGCTCATAAGCAGGAGACTTCAACTTTCAAATGTTGAACTCGACCGAGGTCTGATTTCCCTCTTTATTTATGTTTTCTTCAGCAGCTTCCATGAACTGAGGCACACTCTGTTAAACTAATCTTCATCAGCTTTCACTCCTCCTTGTCTGGAAAAGTTTCTGCGCGTGGCTCTGGTCGGCCTGTGAGTAATCCCCCAGAATTACCACAATCCCAGATAATCGGGACTCTCCAGATGAGATGGGGATGGTTGAAAGTGGGGGTAGAAGAGGTTGCTGCTTGCTTTTTTTTTTTGGTCGTTTTGTACAATTTCAGCTCAAAACCTAATTGTGTAAGAAAACAGAGTGGTAAAAGCAGACAAACTCACACCCGGTCAAAGAAGAGGACCCAAACAAAACTGCCTCTTGCCAGGGACGGGAATGGCCCAGAGCCCAATACAACCATGGCAAGTGCCAAGCTCCAGAAGCCCCAACCTGACAGACCTCAGTGCAATTCCCAAGAGAGTTAACTGCAACATCCCACCCCAATTTGCAGAGCTGCTATCCTCCCACGGGTGTTGATATTGTTCTCCAGAAGGCGGGCGGGTTTTTATTGTGCTGGTAAAGTTAGATGAAACTAATGAGTCAGTGGTCTCACTTTTTAAAACAGATGGTCGAGATATCACTTTTTTGATTTCAGTCAGCCGCTGTGATTTGGTGCCTCTGTGTTTTGGGCTGAATGCTGGGGAGTACACCCGTCAGCAAAAGAGGCTGAAAACGGCTGTGGCTGTAGGTTGGGGAGTAATGGTACCTGGCTGCAGGAAGCCTTCCACTGGCTTTAACGAGTCGCTGTTTTGGTAAGAGACAGCTTCCTGTCTAAAACCCTTCAAGGAGGGTTGGTGGACAGGAGGTTTCTGGCAAGGGGACAGGGGACTTCTTGATAAAAGAATAAAACTGTGTCCTGGGAATGGCTGGAGCATGCTATCTGGCCCCACACCCGAGAGAGCGAGCTGCTGACACAGTGATGTCACCCAGATTTCAACCCAAGAGCATTGGGGAGGCATTTTGGAGGGATACTGGTGTTTGTTGCACATCTTCACCCTCCTTCAAGCTGTAACGTTGTTACTCATGTTGAGTAGTATCTCTCTGAGCAAATAGTCCCACTGGTTACTCAAGGCAGACACAAATATTCAACATGAGTAAACAAGTGTGATGAGGTGTACAAGATTGTTCAGAGTCCTGTGGTTTGCAAGTCTGTGGGCAATGCTAGAGATACAAGCACAGTAGTGCAAAATTCCAGAGAAACGCCCTCAAGGTTGTGTTGACATTTTTGTGGAACTAAACACGACATTTCAGTAATTCTAGTTGGAAAAAATTACTTTCCTCTGTTCTAAACTAATTTCCTTCCTGTTGTTGGGGTTAGCTTCACACTGGTATGATGTCACGCACCTAATGTAAACTTCATAATGATGCTTCAATGACATATGGTAAAGCTCATCTCAGCTGCTCTGCACGTTAGGTATTGAGTTAAAATGGGACCTGAAGGTTCCTTGTGTAGCTGGTGAAAGAGGCTGGTGGAAATCTCCCCGACAGCGCTAGGCAGCTAACTCTGGGATGGCCAAAGGAAAGGCCCTCTTGTTGATGACAGCAGCACAGATAAAAGTAGCATGGAAAATAAAATCCAGAGGCAAATCAGCACAAGGCTGTCCAGATAATCTAAAAAGACAGTGTATATTAGGTGAGAGAAATGAAAGCCGAAGTAGTACCGAGCACAAGAGATCTATCTCCAGGGCATGAGGACTGGAACAGTTGTCAGGCATATTGGTATAACTGGTTTCACCACTTTGAGGATGAGTCTAGTGAGTAGATTTGTGGCTTCCTGTGTCGAATGTGTAGTCAAAGCCATCACAAAAGAGCTGCTTGACATCCTGGGCCCATTCAGCAGAAAGTACCCCAGTGGGTTGCAGGGCAGAGACGTTGGGCAGCCAAGTATGGCATTGTTCAACTGCAGGCACAGCCCCGCATCACAGATTTTGGACTTCCCTGGCACCCACTTCACAGGTATTTCAATAAATCCCCCTCTGAGGTGTTCCAGAGAAGCTGGGAATGGGTGGAGGGAAAAACTATTAAGAGAATGGAAAAATCCCATTGCCTATGCCTTCTCCAAAGGAGCCTGGAGGTGGGAGGGTGCTTTGAGTGGCATTGGTAGAAGCTGCCAGTCCCACGTAATTCGCGTAGGAAGTTTCTCACCGTTGCAGTCTGCAGGGATGTTTCTTCCCCTTTAGTGACCTAATTTTGGTGAGTGAGCAACCATTTGGAAGGACTTTCCTGCCTGACTTTCTGACTGTAGCTCAGAGCCAGAAGGAATGGGAG
>NW_010406680.1:0-10676 GCF_000710305.1 Buceros rhinoceros silvestris | reverse complement strand
CAGAACGGCCCCAGTGTCACAGGGTTGATCAGCCCCACGACTCCCACCTGGGAGCCCCATTGCTGCTGGCGTGCACAGGCAAGGTGACACTTAACAGGCAGACCATGAGAATGCTGCTAAAAGAAATAGGTCCTTGGGATATAAAGCAACCTAATGCAAGCTTCAGATCCCACCGTGAGCAGCTGGATGTGGCTTACTGAATTTTAACAGAGTTTTGCCAAAAGAAAGCAACTTTTTTATACAAGGCACATGATTTTCCTTTGCAAGAATGTTTACAGGCTCATTGCCTCATCAGTCAGTGTATCCTTGATATTTTCATTTATGTGGTTTCTTATTCAACACGTGTTTGAATCATAAGACTTCTACTCCTTCATCTGAACTTATCTACTGGGAGTATTTTTAAGAGTGAAATGTCAGTCAGGTGCATGCCAGACATGCAATAAACACTGTTCTGTCTCTGCTCCCTGTCTCAATTCTCTGGAATTCTCCTCTGCTGCTTTTTCGTTTTTAACGTTCGCCTTTCAGCAGAGGACAGCAGGCCCAGAGTTTTCTCTGACCAAGGAAACACACTCTGTGAGGTCCTAGGACCAGCTCCCTGCTTAGCATCTTCAATCCATTTACAGCACATCAGGAGGTCCTTTTGTCTCCCAGATAACTGTCTTTGAAGGCTCCTCATATTTCTTCAGCTTGTCGATTTTGGTTTGTTATTGGAGGGCTTCCCTCAAGCCTTTCGGGAGTCTCAAACCCGACAGCAGCTGGCACTGCTGGTGGACTGTTTTTCAGGTGGGTTTTTCCTTTGGCTTTATTTAAATAGCAAAGGAGGGGAAAATCAAAGAGTGCAGGAGCACTGTTAGGGCTGTGAGATGGGCTGCAGGCTGTGGGTGAGCAGCGAGCGTGGCACACCCCTGCAGATACCAAGCCCTCTGCACAGCGAGGTCTCCACACGTGCACTACCATACCTTGCGGCAGGCGCTCCCTGCCCTCCGCTGGTCTGGATTTCTTGTCTCTGATTTCTTGTGCTGCAGCTGTGAAGTGGGCAGTGCTGGAATGGGAACAGAATGTCATTATTTGTGGTGAATTATTTCTTAATGCCGAGTGTAGGAGAGACTGTAAATATATGCACTGGCACAGTTTTAACATACTTCTCTCTTCATCATAATAATGCAATTTTCTAGAAAATCTCATAAAGATCCAGGCCAGGATTTGGATAACACAAGTAGCTGTTTGTTTTTCCCACGCTTATTTATTCACTTAAAATAATACATATGAGTATCTTCAATAGCGTGATGCATGCGCAACTATGATGACGAAGAATAAGCATGGGGGTGATGTGATGCTGAGGAGGAGAAGCTTGATGTTTGGTAGTTTAAGCAAGACATGTGGCTTGAGATATTTAGAAATCCCACCATAACACTATCTAAAATACATGATCTTGCATCTGTGCCCTGGTTAGCTACCCGTGGAACTTCTTCCTGGCCGCTGTGTGCATTGACATCATAGGCAAGTGGAGCTGCTGGCATCAGTGCCTGTGTCACATGGACTGCGCGAAGGCAGGGCAACATCTGGCAGTGAGCACTTCAGCCCCCGATCAGAAAACTGAGTGTAAGGAGGAAATGTGGTGGTTCTGCTGTCTCCTGAGTGCTTTAAAAAATAAGATGGAGACTCCAGAACAAAACTATTTCTTAATGAGGTCTACATGATCTTTCCATTATTAATACTATGCAGTGAGCTCAGACAGCCTCTCCCCAGAGTGCTGGTGTGGGGTTTCAGATGTGTCTGCAGTCAGCAAAGGCATAACCCTCCTGCTGGAACCCACAGCCAACGGGAGCTGGTGGCCATGGAAGCCTCAGTCCACGCTCAGCCACGCCACTGAAACCAAGAGGGCACAGCAGACCTGTGAGGTCAGCATACAGTTAAGTCTTTCTCTTTGCATTCGGATGTGCTGCTGAATTTTCCTGCTAATGCCAGAGCTGGACGTGGATGGTGTTCACTCACCATCAGTGCACTGCTAACTGGGCCTGTGATTTCCCGTTAATTACAAGGTGCTGTGATTGCATATTTACATTTGTTGATGATGCTGACGTCTTTCAGAAGAAGGTATAGAGGATGTTACATGACTTTCAGCTGGAACACTCTGTCACCAGCACTCCCCCTCCCAGGCTGGTGGAGCAGTTCTGATTGCTTGCAACGCTTCATTAATAGACTTGCTAACATCAAGGAGAGCTTTATGAACACTTATGGCACAGGGAAGTGCCAGTGACTGCACCTTGTGCTGCTTCTGCTAATAATATGTAGAAATTATAAATAATGTACTTTTATTTTCTGTCTGAGACAACTTGGGGCCACCAATAGGTGGCCCTTGCTTGGTCTTTCAAAGCAGCATCCATCAATCCTGACACCTCTGGTGCATACACCATAGCAGGGACACTGACTGTGTGCTTCCTGCTTAGCAGTTTAGCTGGACTCAAACCCGGTGCCGGGCAGGAGGAGGAGGTGGGACAGGGGTGCACGGCCTTTGGTTGGTTTGCGGGCAACGCTGAAAATGGCAGACATGCATCAGAACAGCTCAGGTAGCAGAGACCTGAATGGCTGTCCTTGTCCCAGGGGCGCTAACTAACCTCGCCTGAATTGCTCTGCAAGGGGTTGTGAGAGTCAGCCTCAACCACGTATTGGATGATATCTCACTAAGACACAGGTCACCACAGCGACTTTAGGTAGCCCCTTCTGCACTTGCAGTGGATGAGAAATGTGGCACAGGGTCAGGGGAGGCACAGGGGAGGACGATGATTTTCCATGACAGGATAGAAAGGTATTGACGTCTTGTGATCACCTGACATGAATGGGGCAGAATCGACCTCTTTATAAGGAGAGAGACTTGGGTTCCTTGGCTTGGATAGCACCTTCTTCAGGTTTTCCATGCATCTTGTGCTCTGATCCTACAGTACTTGTATCCCCAATACATCCCTGTTTCCAGTAAATCCGGCCACTGTCAAGGAAAATCAAGATAGGCTTTATTAGCTCCTGACAGATGAATCTACTTCAGAAATAGCTCTCCCCTGATAAAGATCAGGTATGTCTGATGCAGGGACTCCTGCAGGTATGTATCTGAACATCTCTCTAAGCTACAACATGTAGTCTTCTTTTTGCCTTTGTAGCCTTTATTGAAATTTAAAAGATTCATGGAGGTCGTGGCAAAGATCAGGGTTAATTAGCTAGATGCAGCCATGGGTGTGAGGCAAGGACTTGAATCTTTGATATGCATTTAGAGATTTGGACCGAAGAATTGGTGGCTACTCTGCACTGCTTGGACATCCATAGGCAAACAGAAAGTCATAGCTTGACAAGAATGCCCTCCCTTTCTGGCATGGACAGCCCAGGTGAGCATGGGCAGGTAATGCCATCAGGTAACTTTGGCTGCTCTACTTACCACATAGACGAAGCATGCTGCTGCAGAGGGCCTTTGTATTGCATATAATTTTGGGTTAAGGTCTGCGGTGCGATGATTTTTCATGGCAATCACTAGAGGGTATTTTCTCCGTTCTCCCACAGTAGTACAGAGTGTACTTTTTATTCCATTTTGCCACAGTAATGGCATTAACTTCTGGGAAAGCAGACATCAGCTCCAGGTCTGGCTTCCTCACTGACTAGGTCCTTGGAGAGAAGTCAGCTCACTTTACCCATATCCATGAAAGCTGCTGTGCCAAATAACTGAGGCCATCTGAAGTAGTTTGAATACCCTGTTCTCATGCACTACATCATCTAGCAGGGTGTGGAAGGTTAAGCCATGTGTCTGTTCATGTATTTGAGTTGCTGAGCTGTGTGCAGTTTGGCCCAGGCTGTGCTATTTATCGAGTCTCCTAATACAGAGAATAGCGTTGGTAGCGGTGTTCCCCAAAGGACCACCCAAATGAACCCTCCAGAACAAGCTGTACTGTTGGGGTTGTTGCACTGCGCTATGGGCTATGGCCATGTGTTTTGTGTGCAGTGGTGTTCCCTCAAGGTGTCAAAGCTAATGCCAGTCATTGCCTTTGCGGTCTCACAGTCAAAGGGACCCTTGCCAAAGAGCACTTAGGGCAATCGAGTAGTTAAACACTACTGCCACGTTTGGGTGCCTTGGTGTTAGCTGGGTGACCAGAAGCGCTCCAAGCGAGAGCTGGTGTGAGCGTTGTGCCCTGCATCTTCACAGGCCAAAACTGACAGGGACAAGTGATGGATGAACACCGAACAAAAAGGAGTGTGGGGTACGAGCTGATGGAGGGATGCAAATAGAGGGGCAAAACCACAGTTTTATTGGGCAAGTTTCCTCATTTTCTGCTTCTTGTACACACATATGTGAAGCAAACATTCAAACTCATCCCTGGATTTAGGCTGAGGGAGAGGGCATCCTTTCCTCAAGGCTGATGAATTGGGTGCCTTCCTTCACGAGTAGGCAATGGGTCTGACAGATCCACGTCAGGCCAAGTTATTGAGCCTTTAACTCCCCTTTTTTTAACAAGGCCTCTTGCCTTTAAAGAAAAAAAAATCCTCTGGCAAATTATCCTTCCAGGTAGATGGTGGCAATGACACAGACTTACAGATCAAATGGCAGCCTGCTGAGAGAAAGGAGGGGAAAAAAGGTATAAAGTCCCCGTGGGGTTCCTGAAGTAGGCACACATTATGAGTAAAGCTTTTAATGATCACTTAAGAAGAGTTTTGAGGGTCTTTTTTCTGGTATGGTCAGTTTTGATCTCACCTATACATGGTTTTGGCCCTTGAAGCTACCAATTATCTCTGTATAATATGGATTTAAAATACTTGCCACGCTGTTTCGCTAGCTGAGGGCACCTTTTTTGCACATCCAAAAGTGCGAAAGGTAACAAAAAAAATTTAATCAATTTGGACCTTATCCTTTAATTCCTCTGCTTCACAAACCCCACAAGTCTCAGCAGGCTTTATGTACTAAAGACTTTGTGTTTTGCTTTGGAGTTTTGATTCACTGCTAGTTTTTGTTTGAAGGCTCTTTAGGTGGTGACATAGAAATGAATTGCAGTAGAAATACTGCAGATGAGAAAAACCAAAGGGATTCTGACACCAGGTGAGGAATGTTTTAATATTTAATACAAAAATATTTAATACTTTATTCTGATTTCTGCTTGTTGAGTATTTTAACACGTGGGCAGGGTTTGTGTTTCGAGATGTGTGTGTTAAGGTCTGATGTAGAGCAGAAATGTGAGGGTCTTGGTGTTTGAACTCATTGTGACTGCTAACCCCAAATGTTCGTACTTCTAATGTAAAAAAAAAAAGGCTTGTTCTCTTCAAATAGTGCTTGTCATGGCATCTCTCTCAAAACACAGACAAAGCACAGGAGGCATTCATGGGACTGTATCAAAATAGAAAGCTTCAGAAAGTTTTCACTGAAAAATCTATGTTTTTTCCATTCAAAACTATTGTTGGAGGGTGGGAAAGGAAACAAACACCTTCCCCCTAAATTAAGGAGATTATGCGTACTTTGAAAAATGGGCTGTGATTTTGGTCTCACCTTTTATTTTCAGGAATAGACCCAAGTGTTGATGCGAAGATGACACCGTTTCTCAGGAAAGCTGAGAATAAGGTGCTGCTGGGCCAAGTCCTCTTTTCTCGATGCACTTTGCTCCTTGTTAGAAGCAGTTTCTTACATGTCTCTACAGGTTGTACTGGTTTAAATATGACAGGGAAAAATTGGCAGAGGTGTACTGTTCACTTTTGATTTTAAAGCGGTCTAGTTGAACCAGCGCCAGTACTTCAGGCAAAGGTATTTACACCAGTTAACTCTATAATCAATTTAACTAGTACTGATACTGTACTGAATTACATTAAATCAGCATAAGTGAGAGTTTAACCTGGTTTATCGATGTCTGCTTTGGCCTTTGCACCAGCTCAAATAACTGGATTTGCAGTGCCGTGCTAGCCAAATGAGGTTGCCCTCATAATCTTTATCCCATGGACTTTTTCTGAGTTTCAAGCAGTTACTCCCAGCCTGTCCATGGCTGTGTCCCAGCGCCAGCTGGCGATACCTGCCGGGTCCAGCTCTGGCTGCTTCTGCTGCCGCCCTGCCCTCTCCCAGAGAGCCTGCCAATGCCCAGTGAGCTCAGCAGGATGAGTTTGCCTGCCTCCATGCAGCGGTCTCTGAGAAGCAAGACCCAAATGATTTCCCACTGGGAGAATAACCCTCTGGTCCTCAGGAGGAGCCAATCACATGTAGCCTGCTGCCAGATCTCTTGACCTCATGCTTGGCCTTGGAATTGTCTTTCTCAAGGTGGTAGTTCTAGAGTCGTATTAGCTCAGGAGAACCTCAGCTTTCAGTTAATGAAAAGGCCAACTACCTTTCTCTCAGCTTGTAAAGGCACCACCATATCCAAGGGTGACTGGCTGTTACCGGCCAGGAGCCTGGTTTAGAGCCTGTCAGATCCTCCTCTCCAAGCTAGGGGCTGAAGGTGAGAGTCCTCGGGTGTCTCTTCTCTATCTTGCAAATCCCTTCCCTGAATCTCTTCCCAGAACAGGGAAGATTGGCCATTTGTCCCTGCAGAAGCAGTTGTGACCCCCCAGCAACCTCCATTTGGACCTGGGAACATCTGCCTTGAGCACCAAGCTGGAAAAAAACCCATGGAAATCATGAAGGCTCTTCTTATGATGAAGAACCAGAGGGAATGACTTAATCCCCAGCCTAGGCTTTTTTTTTTTTATCCCCTAAAGCCAAGTCAGAATGACATTGCTCTTGCAGCTTCTGTTTGCGCCACCGCTGCTGTTGCTAACCAGTGTCATGAGTTAGCATCTGGAAAGAGGAACATAAAAATCAAAACAAGGATATTGAACAACGGAGATTGTCCAGTTCCCCCTTCAATTTTTCTGTTACCTATCCAAGTACGGCAGAGATGAAGAAAGGGAGGACTAGGAATTAGTGGATGATTCATTAGAGTAACACAATTCATTCAGGAGCCCCAGCTGCAGAATTAATCACCTTCAATTCTGCTGATAAAACCACCCAGGGACCAACAGGGTTTCAGACTCTGCTCCAAACTGATGACACAGTCTTAGAAACTATAATTTAAAATATGGATTCTGCTTATTTCTCCTAGGGTGTTCACGTAACGAGGGGGCCCGTTTTCAATCTAGAGAACTCAATACTTTTATTAAGAGAAGCAGATGCAAACCTTGCGGTGAAATTATTAGACCTGGCAACAGCATCTTGTGTGGGGCAGCTGCGGGGAGCAAGGCTGTCCTGCTGAGATGTGGGGTAGCTGGCCTGTTGTTTGCCCTCATAAAATGATTTTTGGACTCCCTCTCAGAACATCTGGTTGCCGCTGGCTGTCTAGCAAAGCCCTGCATGCGAACTGACGAAGCTTGGAAGAATTATCTCGCCGCATGTGGCTGCAGATTTTCATGCATGTCAGAGATAGACCATGTGATGTTCTTGTGACAATCGGGCTAAACGGTGGTTCTTTGAAAAACCACACCTGGTATATGCACAGCAAAGAAGCAGTTACGTTTCCACAGGTTTCATCCCCTCTTGGACATTTTCCATCCTAAAAGGGAGCGAGATTTTCCCACTGTTATACTCCGAGCCACTGTGTGTAGGGAGCTTATGCTGGTTTATCTTCCTGAGTGGGGAGAAGGAAACCCCTGATTTGAAAGCAGAAAGGATGAAAATTGCACCTTATAGGAGACAAAGCTCAGATGACACTCAGGGTAGGCAGAAACTGTGATTAAATCCAGAGGAAATGTGTGAGGGTAACACTGGGAGGTGGAGGGAGCCGAGGGCTCGGATAGGGGGAATGTGTCCTGGATGGGCAAAGAGACGGAATGGCAGCTGGGGAGGGAAGGGAAACGGGTGATAGACTGGGGTTCTGCAGAGAAACAGTCCGGCTGCATACAAAGAGACTGGGACAAGAAATGACAAGGAGCATGGGCAGAGACGGGCTCTCAGCTATGCCTGACCTGGGAGAGTGAAACGATTTTGATGAGATACTGGGGGTGGGAGATTTTAACTGTCAGTATATGCAGCTGGTGAAGCAAAGAAGCAGGTTCGTATGCGACTTGACGTAGTATCTCCGTGGGTACTGGAAGGTCTCACTTAAATGCCACCTTTCTTTCCGCTTTCAGTGCTGAAAGCTTTTAAACAAGTTTTCTGCCTCAGAGGGAGTTAAAGAGTTGGGTGTTAATTTTTTGCCTACTTACAAAGATACCAATCTCTGTCGCTGCTCCCTGCTGTCAACTAGAGATCCCCAGACTGTGGTTTGGGCAGCATTACTGACAGGAGAACCATCCTTAATGGTACTTATAGGCCAGAAGAAAAAAAATACAAATTATGAGAATTATAAGAGAAGATAACACAAATGAGGGAAGCGCAAAGAGTAATCAGGGAGGGAAAAAGCCCAGCAGCTCAGCCCAACATGCTTGGTGCATGTTAAATTGTGCACCCCACTGTATCTTGGAAATCATTGCTGAAATCACAGGAAATGCTGGTTCAGAATGAGGAAGAGCTGTGTCTTCTGATAAACCCTTTGCCTCAGGAGCTGCACGGCCAACGTCCTTCAGTCTCCTGAACCTCAGACCTGATGAGAAGTCAGTCTGAAAAGGAGTATTTGTAATAATAATAATAAGCTGAACACATATTTTAACAGCTTTAGCAGTATCAGAGCCATCAGCTGAAAAGCAACTGAACCACGGGGTGTAGTGATAGGACGAGGGGTAATGGTTTTAAACTAGAGGGTAGATTTAGATTAGATATTAGGAAGAAAGTCTTCACTGTGAGAGTGGTGAGACACTGGAACAGGTTACCCAGAGAAGTGGTGGATGTCCCATCCCTGGAAGTGTTGAAGGCCAGGCTGGATGCGGCTTTGAGCAACCTGGTCTAGTGGAAGGTGTCCCTGCCCATGGCAGGGGGGTTGGAACTGGATGATCTTTAAGGTCTTCTCCAACTCAAGCCATTCTATGATTCTCTATGACATCCATGACTGGAAAACACTGAACAGAATCACACCAAAATCCAGCTATATTGAATAACTACACACAAATATAAACCCTGCATCAAGACAATGGTCACCTCATCTTTAATTTCACCTACTACATATTTTGGGTTTATTTTAATTTTCTTTATGAAAATTTAACTGCAATATTGGCATAACAGGATTCATCTTGAAGCATCCTGTTTGCTTTGGGGCACGCTTACATGTTAGCATCCTGCTCAGGCACAGTGGAAATATTGTTCCTTCACCCTGAATGACAAACTTAAAAAAAATGCCACAAACACATATGGCACCTATGATGAATAGAAAAATGTGGATGACTCAGCAAAAGTGAGAAGGTCCCAGTCAGCCCAGGTGCAACGAGAAATTTCCCCCATGCAAACACCAAATCCAACCTTCGCTTTGCACAGGGGAGGGACGACAGACAGAAACAAAAGCTTCATGGTCTGACGAAGAGAAAACCCACTCCTCTCTCCCCGGGAGCTGCACCCGCCAGCCTCACCGAGGCTGCGGTATCTAGAGCGAAGCAGCACCGCCTAGGACGTGTATTTGTATACTAGATCTTCGCTCTTTAGAACCAGGGCTACAATTAAAACACAACTGAAAGCTCCTAAGCCATACATTTCAAACAGCAAAAGAGAATATCTCATTTTTACACTTGGAAAACCAGAAGCAAAATCGTTACAAAGACACGGGTCCTGCTGCTCACCCCCTTGCATCAAGTCACGCAGCACTTCTTCACCCGCGGAAACACAGCTCACCAGAACACCCTCAAGCCACAGCAGCTCAGGCTGTAAACGCAGCTTAGCCGTGGGTTTATTCTAAGTTGTTTTTAATTGTTTGTTGGTTGCTTTTTTTTCCCCAAGCACTGTTAGCAAGCCTACTCCTCTGTCGAGCCACCCCAGCCATCTGCCGATGTGGGCTCCAAAGAACGTTCTTCGGGGCCTTATCCAATTTGTTCTGATTCATTAATTACTCTTGCTCTTAAGTCATTGCTTGGAGTTTGGCTGCTGCATAATAACCTGGGGCAGAAATTTCTAAGCCAAGCTAAAAATCTTGGGTTTATTTGATCGAATCTCGCATTGCTTGATCCGAGAGGCTGTTCCTGGCATCGCGCTGAGCAGCTTCTGCAGCTGCAACCAAGGAGAAGGGGATGGTGAAAAACCTCTGCTCTGGCTTAGCCAGTCTGTGGGAGTTAGTGGGGCTGCATTAGGAGTGGGGTGGTTTTAGCTGCAATTACTTGGCATCAGTTATCAACAGCATCCTCAAACATCTGGGGCCTTGGGGTCTTGCAGTGACTTCATTCAGTGAGGTCAAAGCTCTGGGGAAATGCCACGGATGAAATTTCCTACAGCATTTCTGAACTGGAAGGTTCCCGTCACCCGAATGTCACAGCGGGTAAGGGGGCACGACAGAGCTGAGGAAGGTCTCTCGCCCTTGGGGACAGAGTCCCAGCTCCCTGCAGCACCAAAATCTCAATGCGAAGAAAACAAGAAAGGCCAAACAGGATCATTTAACAAGTCCTGAAATGGGACCTTCCACCCTCGTGGTCTTTGAACCCAAGAAGGGACCAAGCCTGTCACGTGCAGGGGCTGCGCACGCTTGGGACACCTCTGATCCCTGACACCACCTGAACGCCGCTGTGCCGAGACCTCGCTGCCCACCCTCCCACCCGCATCCTCCCGCTTCGGT